>NC_090655.1:249139532-249439532 GCF_040937935.1 Hyperolius riggenbachi | reverse complement strand
GATCTATTGGTGTGGGTGGGTGATCAGATTGCCCGCAAGGGGCAGGTTAGGGGCTGATTGATGGGTGGCAGTGACAGGGGGTGATTGATGGGTGGCAGTGACAGGGGGTGATTGATGGGTGATTGACAGGTAATCAGTGGGTTATTACAGGGGAGAACAGATGTAAATATTGCACGGGCGAATTGATAAGGGGGGGGTCTGAGGGCAATCTGAGCGTGTGGGCAGGTGATTGGGTGCCCGCAAGGGGCAGATTAGGGTCTAATCTGATGGGTAACAGTGACAGGTGGTGATAGGGGGTGATTGATGGGTAATTAGTGGGTGTTTAGAGGAGAGAATAGATGTAAACAATGGATTTGGGAGGTGATCTGATGTCGGATCTGCGGGCGATCTATTGGTGTGGGGGGGTGATCAGATTGCCCGCAAGGGGCAGGTTAGGGGCTGATTGATGGGTGGCAGTGACAGGGGGTGATTGATGGGTGGCAGTGACAGGGGGTGATTGATGGGTGATTGACAGGTAATCAGTGGGTTATTACAGGGGAGAACAGATGTAAATATTGCACGGGCGAATTGATAAGGGGGGGGTCTGAGGGCAATCTGAGCGTGTGGGCAGGTGATTGGGTGCCCGCAAGGGGCAGATTAGGGTCTAATCTGATGGGTAACAGTGACAGGTGGTGATAGGGGGTGATTGATGGGTAATTAGTGGGTGTTTAGAGGAGAGAATAGATGTAAACAATGGATTTGGGAGGTGATCTGATGTCGGATCTGCGGGCGATCTATTGGTGTGGGGGGGTGATCAGATTGCCCGCAAGGGGCAGATCAGGGGCTGATTGATGGGTGGCAGTGACAGGGGGTGATTGACGGGTGATTGACAGGTGATTGACAGGTGATTGACAGGTGATTGACAGGTGATCAGGGGGGATAGATGCATACAGTACACGGGGGGGGGGGGTCTGGGGGGGGTCTGGGGAGAATCTGAGGGGTGGGGGGGTGATCAGGAGGGAGTAGGGGGCAGATTAGGGACTTAAAAAAAAAATAGCGTTGACAGATAGTGACAGGGAGTGATTGATGGGTGATTAGGGGGGTGACTGGGTGCAAACAGTGGTCTGGGGGGTGGGCAGGGGGGGGTCTGAGGGGTGCTGTGGGCGATCAGGGGGCAGGGGGGGGGGAAATCAGTGTGTTTGGTGCAGACTAGGGTGGCTGCAGCCTGCCCTGGTGGTCCCTCGGACACTGGGACCACCAGGGCAGGAGGCAGCCAGTATAATAGGCTTTGTATACATTACAAAGCCTATTATACACTGTTGCAGCGGCGATCCGGATGCCAGTAACCCGCCGGCGCTTCCGAACGGCCGGCGGGTTACGGCGAACGGGGGGCGGAGCCAGTCCCCGGCGGCTGATCGCGTCACGAATGACGCGATCGCCGCATAGCCACTCCCGCAGCCGCCCCCGCCGATGGGCGTATTGCGGTCGTTTGGGCCCAGACTTTGCCGCCGCCCATCGGCTGGGGGCGGTCGTTATGTGGTTAAAGGGACAGGTAAGTATTAATGGTTAATTAAGAATATTAAAGGACTTTTTTCGTGGTTATGTTTTTTGTTCAATTAAAATACTTTTTCTAAGTGTTTGTGTGTTTATTTACTTTTAACTCTTAAAGGAAATGGGTAAGGGGTACAAGTACCTCTATACTCATTTCTCCTGGAAGGGGGGGTGGGCATCTCGGGGACCCCTTTTTAAAGGGGACTCCCAGATTCCACCATGAACCCCCCCCCCAGGAAATCGCGGCCTCCACCTCCACCGCCCATCGGAGGTGGAGAAGAGCCCCTTGTCCTTGGATTGGACAAGGGCTCGGAGGGGGAGGGGAAAGCTTGGCTGCCCCTCCCCTTCCGAGACCCCCCAATCCATGGACCATGCGGGCTGGTATAGTCAGGGTGCGGAGCCCCACGCGGCCGGTGCTCCACATTCTGGCTATCCCAGCCTGCATGGGGGACAAGGGGTTAAAGAGGTCTGAGAGGGGGGACCCCACGTCGTTTTTTTTTTATATTTCCCACACTCAGAACGAAGTAAGTAAAACTCTTCCCACTTGGGGGAATCTATGAAAATAAAACACTATTGTTACCTGTGCAAAAAAAACTGACATTTTCCGCATTTAAAAGACATTTTTGCCCTTGAAAATTAAAAATCGATTTTCTCAAAAACTATAAGGTCTTTTTGAAAAAAAAATGTTCCTCTTATTCCCACTGATCCCCTTACCCTAGGAATTTGGTGTTCCTAAACTTTAAGCAGGCTTTGCTATTAACCGTTAAAGTCGGCGGGTTTTTAAATGTATACATTTTTACTTTGAAACTTTAACATCGATTTTCTCAAAAAATATAAGGTCTTTTTGCAAAAAAAATTTTTTCCTCTTATTCCCCCTGATCTCCTTAATATATTCTCCAAATTTGAGGCTCTTAGCATTTAAGGGGGCTTTGCTATTAACCCTTAAAGTTGGCGGGTTTTTTATATTATACGGAACGTTACGGTTTAACGCGAAATTACGGTATGGTTTAATGCGAAATTACGGCATGACCGAAACGCGAAATTACGCGTTGAAAATTACGCTTACGGTATTTTCAATTACGATTTTAATGGCAATTACGCTACTGTAAAAATTTCGGCTCAACTTGGGCTTAGTGATGCCCTGGATGTTATCCCGGAACACCTTCCTGTGCCGCTTGGCGCCTCCTTTCCCGAGTCCCTTCCCGCCCTTTCCTCAGCCAGACATGACTGAACTGCTGTTTGTTTATTGGTAAAATAAAAACGTACTGATGTATGCAGCTGCGTCCCCTCCTCTTATGCAGCCTGGGCGGACCTGAGGGGCGACCTCGGGCGGGGCCACAGGCAGCACCGCCACGATTGGAGAATTTCATCTATTGTAAATATCTGATGGAGCAGTGCTTTTCAGCGCTGCTAGATTTGGGCGCAGCCGGCGCCTCCATTATCTGTAATAAGAATCACTCCTATTCTGATGTTTAGCAGCAGCGCTACATACAGAATAAGTTGATTATATTCGCGGTAATCCTTTCTTTCGACAGAAAACAAGTGTGAGTCCTAGGTTTTGCTCTGCTTATCTCACATTGGACATATGACAGCTGTGCTAAATGATGATCTATTCTAGTGGTGCTCACCGCCAGGTCGTGATCACGCTTACGCGTGGATTCACGACCATTTTGACGCATTCCGCCTCGGACACGAAAATCCGTGAATAGATTTTCAACCACGAAAATCTGCTTCGGCTACGCGTGAATGCGGACAGAAATCCGCATTCACGCTCGTGAAACCCGGCGCTGAAGTCGTGGTTTGCGGAAATGCGTCAAACTATGCGGAAGTGACACATTGCAGGCCAATCAGAGTGCCCCAGCCAGGCCCTAGCAACCAATCACAGGAGGGGAGCTATGCCCTCCCCTCCTGAATATAAAGCGGCGGCCATGATGGAAAAGCTTTGTCCTTGCTAGACTGTGGTGCTGAGAGGATTATCTCCAGGCCATTGTTGTTTGAGCAAGTGCATTTATTGTGTTAAAAACAAAGCGTTTTTTTTGCTAACACTGTTCTTATACTGTACACAGTTAGCTAGTCAGTGAGTGATTGCTGTAGTTAGTTGTAGTCAGTGTAGTGTAGTGGGAGTCTAGTGATTATTTAACTGTGTGTAGTGCAGGCAGGTTCAGTGCTGCAGTGTAGTCAGTGTAGTGGGAGTGGGGATTATCTGTGTGTAGTGCAGGCAGGCAGGTTAGTGCAGCTGCAGTCTTCACTTGTATATTCCAGTGACAGTTATACACTTGTACTTTTTGCAGGCAGCCAGTCACACCGCCGGCGCCGCCACTGCCAGCGCTGTTCATTCATTCTGTCAGTGACCTTGTGCCGTGCCGTGCCGTGCCCAGTGCCCACTGCTCGCTCGCTGGCATATGAGCATCTCATTACACAGTGTGACATCCTTGTGTGCCCACTGCATCCTTCAGTGACCTAGTTGTATATCCAGTGCCCACTGCTGTGCCCACTGCATCCTTCAGTGACCTAGTTGTATATCCAGAGCCCACTGCTGTGCCCACTGCATCCTTCAGTGACAGTGGCGTAGCTAAAGAGCTGTGGGCCCCGGTGCAAGTTTTACATGGGGCCCCCCAAGCACTCTATACATAACAATTGATACGGCGCACCAAAACCTGCCAAGGACAACTCCAGTGTCAGAGGTGCAAGAAGGGAATGGGGAACAGTGTGTTAAGGATTACTACTATTCAAAGCATCTATAGAAGTGATTATTACCAGCACAGGACCAATAGAGAGCTAATACTGTGATAGAGGGTGGACCCTTCAGGGCCCCTCTGGCCGAAGGGCCCCGATGCGGTCGCTACCTCTGCACCCCCTATTGCTACGCCCCTGTTCAGTGACCTTGTGCTGTGCCCACTGCATCCTTCAGTGACCTAGTTGTATATCCAGTGCCCACTGCGGTGCCCACTGCATCCTTCAGTGACCTTGTACTGTGCCCGCTGTGCTGCTACTACTAGCACCAGTATGTTGCCATGGTCCTTCTGTGCTGCTGCTGCTGCTGAACTGAACGCCCGCTTTGTCCTCCTCCTCCTCCTGACTCAGTCGCTACCACGGTACCACCAATGTACTCTGTCTGCGTTATCACTGCCTGGGTCACCGGGTGCATTTAATTTTTTGGCCAGCACTATGACCCTGTGCTGCTACTGCTACTACTACCACCAGTATGTTGGCATGGTCCTTCTGTGCTGCTGCTGCTGAACTGACCGCCCGCATTGTCCTCCTCCTCCTGACTCAGTCGCTTCCCGCTGCTGCACTCTGCGTTCACACTGCCCGGGTCACCGGGTGCATTTAATTTTTTGGCCAGCACTATGACGCTGTGCTGCTACTACTAGCACCAGTATGTTGCCATGGTCCTTCTGTGCTGCTGCTGCTGCTGAACTGAACGCCCGCTTTGTCCTCCTCCTCCTCCTGACTCAGTCGCTACCATGGTACCACCAATGTACTCCGTCTGCGTTATCACTGCCCGGGACACCGGGTGCATTTAATTTTTTGGCCAGCACTATGACGCTGTGCTGCTACTACTAGCACCAGTATGTTGCCATGGTCCTCCTGTGCTGCTGCTGCTGAACTGACCGCCCGCATTGTCCTCCTCCTCCTGACTCACTCGCTTCCACCAATGTACTCTGTCTGCGTTCACACTGCCCGGGTCACCGGGTGCATTTAATTTTTTGGCCAGCACTATGACGCTGTGCTGCTACTACTACTACCAGTATGTTGCCGTGGTCCTTCTGTGCTGCTGAACTGACCGCCCGCATAGTCCTTCTCCTGACTCAGTCGCTACCACCACTGCACTCTGCGTTCACACTGCCCGTGTCCACTGACAACTCTGCTGCGATGTCATTGCTAATTGCTGCAAAAAAAAAAAAAAAACAATTTTTACAAAAACCTTTCTGGGGCCTTTTTGGCGTCAGCCACTCCAGCGGTACCTTCGCCGCCAAGTGCCATTGGAACTCGCCTTCACCTCTTTGACTGCTTAACGCGTATATATCCCTTTTTAAAACCACTTATTACCAATTAATAGCCCCATTTAAAGTGTTGATTTCACTTTAAAATCCATTTTCTCTAGGAAAAAAAAATTTGGGGAATTTGTTATGTTGAAGTTATGTTGCCCCTTATCACCTCGATAATCCATGCAATTTGGGGGATTGTAGCATGTATGGGGGCTTTGTTATTAACGTTAAAAGAAAATCCGCCTCCCGGCGGGAATCCACGCGTGATTATGCCATTCACGGCAGAAAATCCGCGTGGTTGCATGGACGCGAACGAAAATCCGCATGCGGCGGGGTCGAATGCAGATTTTTTTTTTGCAACCACGCGGATTTCCGAATTCGTGGATGAGGCACTTCCGAGCATCCCTGATCTATTCAACCCTCCCAGGATCCCGCTCCTCTTGTAGTAAATGGCATTTGTTAAATATAATCACACAGACCTCCCATATCTCTTATGGTGAAGCTGTGAGCTGGCATTGCCGGGGAAATGCTGGGGTACAGCATCACATGATGCCGCAACACAGAGCTGCACAAGTGCACATCCATCCCGGTGTAATGTCTGATTGTGCTGCCCGGAAGCTCCCTTCCACACCGAGTAGCACGCATGCTCAGTGTTAAGTTAATGATGCTGCTGGAGATAAAATACGAAATATCTCCGCTCCCACATCTCTTACAGTCCCCAAATTTTCAGGGTAGGGAGGGGACCCCCGAACGACCTCTATGCCAAATTGCAGCCCCCGAGCCCCGCTGGTTCAGGAGATAGATTACAGAAACCTATCTCGGGAACCAGCGGGTCTCGGGGGCTGCAATTTGGCATAGAGGTCGTTCGGGGGGTCCCCTCCCTACCCTGAAAATTTGGGGACTGTAAGAGATGTGGGAGCGGAGATATTTCGTATTTTATCTCCAGCAGCAACATGCAATAGGAAATGTGGCCGCACAGTCTCCTACTGCGCATGCGGGGCAGCGCAAATCCACAGGCAGCGTAATCAGACACAACACCGGCTCTTCTGGGAAATTCGGCGCAAATATGAAAAAAGCAACTGCTCTGCCTCCACCAATCACAGCTACAGAAGCTTCTCCCATCAGCCAATATCAATGCCAGAATATCACTGCACATTGTGAATCAGACATTTATAGTGTGCACACTGTACAGATAAATATATGCTATGGTTTTAATTCTGGGTAATTCTGATTAATTCCCATAATTATTTTACAAAATACAGTCAGTCATTACAAAAAGTAAATACATTGGGCTCTATTAGTGTTGGGCGAACATCTAGATGTTCGGGTTCGGGCCGAACAGGCCGAACATGGCCGCGATGTTCGGGTGTTCGACCCGAACTCCGAACATAATGGAAGTCAATGGGGACCCGAACTTTTGTGCTTTGTAAAGCCTCCTTATATGCTACATACCCCAAATTTACAGGGTATGTGCACCTTGGGAGTGGGTACAAGAGGAAAAAAAAATTTAGCAAAAAGAGCTTATAGTTTTTGAGAAAATCGATTTTAAAGTTTCAAAGGGAAAACTGTCTTTTAAATGCGGGAAATGTCTGTTTTCTTTGCACAGGTAACATGCTTTTTGTCGGCATGCAGTCATAAATGTAATACATATAAGAGGTTCCAGGAAAAGGGACCGGTAATGCTAACCCAGCAGCAGCACACGTGATGGAACAGGAGGAGGGTGGCGCAGGAGGAGAAGGCCACGCTTTGAGACACAACAACCCAGGCCTTGCATGAGGACAAGAAGCGTGCGGATAGCATGCTTTGTACCACCATGCAGTCATAAATGTAATAAAGATAAGTGGTTCAATAAACAGGGACCACGCGGCAACGCTAACCCAGCAGCAGCACACGTGATGGAACAGGAGGAGGCGCAGGAGGAGAAGGCCACGCTTTGTGAGACACAACAACCCAGGCCTTGCATGAGGACAAAAAGCGTGCGGATAGCATGCTTTGTACCGCCATGTAGTCATAAATGTAATAAAGATAAGAGGTTCAATAAACAGGGACCACGCGGCAACGGTAACCCAGCAGCAGCAGCAGCAGCAGCAGCACACGTGATGGAACAGGAGGAGGCGCAGGAGGAGAAGGCCACGCTTTGTGAGACACAACAACCCAGGCCTTGCATGAGGACAAAAAGCGTGCGGATAGCATGCTTTGTACCGCCATGTAGTCATAAATGTAATAAAGATAAGAGGTTCAATAAACAGGGACCACGCGGCAACGGTAACCCAGCAGCAGCAGCAGCACACGTGATGGAACAGGAGGAGGCGCAGGAGGAGAAGGCCACGCTTTGTGAGACACAACAACCCAGGCCTTGCATGAGGACAAAAAGCGTGCGGATATAGCAGCAATGCTTTTTGCCGCCATGCAGTCATAAATGTAATACAGATGAGAGGTTCAATAAACAGGGACCGGAAACGCTAAACCATCCCAGATGTTCATCGGTCATGTTACTTGGTTGGGGTCCAGGAGTGTTGCGTAGTCGTTTCCAATCCAGGATTGATTCATTTTAATTTGAGTCAGACGGTCTGCATTTTCTGTGGAGAGGCGGATACGCCGATCTGTGATGATGCCTCCGGCAGCACTGAAACAGCGTTCCGACATAACGCTGGCTGCCGGGCAAGCCAGCACCTCTATTGCGTACATTGCCAGTTCGTGCCAGGTGTCTAGCTTCATGCCCGGTTTCAGGTCCAGCGGTGCCAGCCACAAATCCGTCTGTTCCTTTATTCCCCTCCAAATTTCCTCCCCTGTGTGCTGCTTATCCCCAAGGCAGATCAGCTTCAGCAACGCTTGCTGACGCATGCCAACAGCTGTGCTGCACTGCTTCCACGATCCTACTGCTGCTGGTGCTGGGTTAGCATTTCCGGATGAGGTACAGCTTTGAGATGCGTTGGAGGAGAAGGAGTCAGAGAGGTAGGTGCTGCTGTTGTTATCCAGCTGTTTGCGGCGTGGGCAACACCCGCGCCGTAGCAGGTGAGGAATCGCTGCCAGGCTCCACAAGGTTCACCCAGTGCGCGGTAAGGGAGATGTATCGACCCTGGCCGAACGCACTCGTCCAGGTGTCAGTGGTGAGGTGAACCTTGCAGGCAACGGCATTCTTCAAGCTTCGGGTTATTTAGCTGACCACGTGCTCATGCAACTCAGGCACTGCAGAGCGCGCAAAGTGGTAGCGGCTGGGAACCACGTAACGTGGGATGGCCACTGACATCATGCCCTTGAAGCTGTTTGTCTCCACCACTCGATATGGCAGCATTTCGCAGGCCAGAAGCTTGGCTATGCTGGCTGGCTGTTACTGCCACGGCCCGGGGGTCATTTGCTGGCAATTTCCTCTTGTGCTCAAACATCTCAGAAACAGACAACTCAACCGTAGCGCTGCACACCGAAGGGCTGTTGGTTGTTGTGTTTGATGAACACTGGGAGACCTCAAGAGCACTAGTCCGGAAAGTGACAGTGTCAGCATCGTCTGATGTTTGTGAATGTTGTGAACCACGCAATGGCTGGGCTACTGCTGCTGCTGAGGCGGGTCTGGTGGTGAGTCTGGTGAACCCAAGGGAGGCAGTGTTGCTGGTGGTACCCTGTCCTGCCGCGTTTGCCCACAGAGTGGGATGTTTGGATAGAATGTGGCGGCTCATGCTGGTGGTGGAGAGGTTGTTAATACTTTTCCCCCTGCTCAGGCGGGTCTTGCACACCTTGCAAATCGCCATGGTAACATCCTCAGTGCAGTCTTCAAAGAAAGCCCAGACTTTAACTGGCTGAGGACTCGGACCTCGTGCGTGATGTGCTGGTGCTGCTTAACCCACTGCTGGACGCTTGAGAGGTCATCCAAGTAATTATCTGGTCCTGTTATTTTGGATCTGTGAGGGTTGTTGTCCTGGACAACATGGGCAGTATTGAGTGGGTTTTCTTGGGTGCTCCCCTGTGGCCTGTACGTGAACCGTCAGGGGAAACACCTCTTCCCTTGCCCCTCCCTCTTTCACCGGATTTCTTCCTCATTTCACTTATCCTTAAAGTACACGCTGACTGGCAGCAGTACAGTGGCAGTACAGAAATGCTATACAGTGGTGGGTGAGCGGTGTACCACTATTGTCAGCAGTGACACAGAGCACAATGCTATACAGTGGCGGGTGAGCGGTGTACTACTGTTCCCAGCAGACACAGAGTGGAAGTAAACACAATGCTATATAGTGTGGCTGAGCCGTGTACACAGAGTGGCATTAAACACAATGCTATATAGTCTGCTATATAGTCACCCCGAACAGGGTGATGTTCTGCAGAACCCGAACAGTGGCAAACACTGTTCGCCCAACACTACTGGGAGGGAACGCAGATTTTAGTACCTAAACACACGATACAACATGTTTTCCGGGGTCGGACTCTGAGGCACATACAGATGGTCCCGATCATCATCCTCATCATACAACTCTTCTCCTGAGTCTGACCCACCCACCACCTCTGCCACCCCAACATCCCCAGACACAGACCCCTCATCGTCCTCAACATTAACTTGGGATGCTGGCCTGAGCCAGACCTCCTCCTCCACATCAGGCCCCATCATCTCCTCAATGGCAGCCCTCATTAATCGCTCTGGCGACGGACTGATGGACACAACGTTCTCCTCCGGGGAGGGCTGCTGCTGACCACTGGCTGCTGGGGTGGATGTTATAGCTTGCGTGGGGCGTTGGCTGTTGCTGTTGTTGGGAGTGCTGCTCACAGCGGAGGTCTCTGGGGAACTCATGTTGAGCTCATATAGTGGTTGACGGTGAGTGGAGTATTACTGATCCCAGCAATATACACACTGACTGGCAGAGTACGCAATGCTATATAGTGTGGCTGAGCGAGGTACACAGAGTGGCAGTAAACAGAATGCTATATAGTGTGGCTGAGCGAGCGGTGTACCACTATTCCCAGCAGACACAGAACAGTGAACAGAATGCTATATAGTGTGGCTGAGCGAGCGGTGTACCACTATTCCCAGCAGACACAGAACAGTGAACAGAATGCTATATAGTGTGGATGAGCGAGCGGTGTACCACTATTCCCAGCAGACACAGAACAGTAAACAGAATGCTATATAGTGTGGCTGAGCGAGCGGTGTACCACTATTCCCAGCAGACACAGAACAGTGAACAGAATGCTATATAGTGTGGCTGAGCGAGCGGTGTACCACTATTCCCAGCAGACACAGAACAGTGAACAGAATGCTATATAGTGTGGCTGAGCGAGCGGTGTACTACTGTTCCCAGCAGACACAGAACAGTACACAGAATGCTATATAGTGTGGCTGAACGAGCGGTGTACTACTGTTCCCAGCAGACACAGAACAGTACACAGAATGCTATATAGTGTGGCTGAACGAGCGGTGTACCACTATTCCAAGCAGACACAGAACAGTGAACAGAATGCTATATAGTGTGGCTGAGCGAGCGGTGTACCACTATTCCCAGCAGACACAGAGTGGCAGTAAACAGAATGCTATATAGTGTGGCTGAGCGAGGTACACAGAGTGGCAGTAAACAGAATGCTATATAGTGTGGCTGTGCAAGCGGTGTACTACTATTCCCAGCAGACACAGAGTGGCAGTAAACAGAATGCTATATAGTGTGGCTGAGCGAGGTACACAGAGTGGCAGTAAACAGAATGCTGAGCGAGCGGTGTACTACTATTCCCAGCAGCGACACACAATGACTGGGGGGGACCCTGGCTAGCGTGGCTGGAGCGCGAACTACCCTGCCTGCCTACCCAAAGCTAAACCCACAGACAAATGGCGGAGATATGACGTGGTTCGGGTATTTATTTACCCGAACCACGTGACAGTTCGGCCAATCAGAGCGCGTTCGGGTCCGAACCACGTGACCCGTTCGGCCAATCACAGCGCTAGCCGAACGTTCGGGGAACGTTCGGCCATGCGCTCTTAGTTCGGCCATATGGCCGAACGGTTTGGCCGAGCACCGTCAGGTGTTCGGCCGAACTCGAACATCACCCGAACAGGGTGATGTTCTGCAGAACCCGAACAGTGGCGAACACTGTTCGCCCAACACTAGGCTCTATTCTCAATGAGTTACCGCATGAGTTAAATTAGGTAGTGATAAACACTGACCAAAATATCTCCATTTTGAAATTCACAAATTTTTTTCTCAATAAATTACCTCATGTGGTAAAAGTGTGGTAATTAACTCAAAATTTATCTCCAATTTGAGATTCTCAATTGAAAAGTTGGTGTTAATTAAGGATGTTTTTATCACCTACAAATGGTAGGTGATAATTATCACTTCTCTGCTTTTGGCCTTCAGGATGGAGCCTTTTGAGCTTTCTTTGCTTGAGTTCATGTCAATTTTACATAGAAGGCAGAAAAGACGAGTGTGTCTAATCTCAAGGCGCACTTTCACACCTTGTACAGTCTTTTAGATGATTTTATAGATGCCGAGGAGGAAATTCCTCTCTGCAGTAAAAGATAAGCAGCAGCATAATTACCTTTAAAGAAAAACATTTCTTTGTTACAGCTGATACAAATCCAGCAAAAAATCTCCAGTGTATGTACTTCCTGCTTTCATGGAAGCAGACATAGGGTTAACATCCTGTATTTACACATTAGCTGCTCTGCTGAGGCAGCCAGCTGGCACAGCTGAGAGCTCAAATTACAGTTGTGATTATTCACAGATGCGGGTGAATTAGACAGGCTAAATTATATACATACGGGGTGCATTTATATATGTTTTCCTTCTGTCCTGTGCAAGAGTTGAGGTCCCACTTTAAATGTGACAGGCTATCCTGGGTGGTCTCTGTGTAATGGGTGGCAAGTATTTGGGCTGCCCTACAGTGGTCAAAAAAAGCTTTATTTCCGTTCATATTACTGACCGTTTTATCACCAGTTTATCACCTGTTTTATCACCTGTTTTACCGCACTTTTATCAAACATTTATCACACTTGGTACATTTTTAGTGAATACTCACTATTTTCACTATTTTTAGTGAATTATAACTGGAGGTAATTTTTCACCCAAAAAAGAGTTACCGCACATGGTTTTGTGAATAGAGCCCATTATGTTCTGATTTCAATTGAAACAAGCCCGCTAAGTCCCAACCTGAGCAACGTCTCCACACCCACATATTATTACGTTGATGCTCTGGATTGGCTGCGCATCGCTTGTGCTTTCTGCAGGCTACTCTGCTTATACATGAGGCTAGGAAGTTACTGTACTGCCGCATTACATTCTATCTGCCAGACTGCCACAGCACAGCAGGAGGGTCCCTCTGATCAGCTTACAATGTATTTGGCCGATATAGAGGGAGAGGGTGGCTTCTCTCTGGAATGTAAGCATTGTTCGGTATGTTACATTATTATCCGCTAATACGGGGTGTGTTCATATTTAGTTTATTATAAGTGACAAAAATTGTGCGTGGCACCGAGAAGAGCATTTACGGTTTAGCACTCCGTGGAGATCAATAAGATGGCGGGAAAGACCGTTAACCCACACGCGGGATATCTGAAAATCTCTTCATCTCAATATTTTTGTTGTGCATTCTTCCATAAACGCCCCCAATAATGTATTGTTACTGAAATTAAAGTGGATTCCCGCACATGTTACTGAATTTGCTGCATAAAAACCTTTTGCATGCCGAGAACTTCAAGATCAGCCACACGCCATTCCACTGATCGTGTGACTTTCCTCAAACTCGCACACGATCCATCACTGCCATATGGAAGTTTCTATTTCCTCTACACATATAGTTCTACACTGGAGGAACACATACATACAGCACAGTAATCTTTCCTGTAAATCAGGCTCTCTATAGACAGTGTGGGTGGCTCTGAAAAGAGCCTTTGTGGTGTTCTGTGCGATCTCTTTAGCTGCAGGGAATTACTTGCTCTTGGCGGCCTTGTGGCTCTCGGTCTTCTTGGGCAGCAGCACGGCCTGGATGTTGGGCAGGACGCCCCCCTGGGCGATGGTCACCCCACCCAGCAGCTTGTTGAGCTCCTCGTCGTTGCGCACGGCCAGCTGCAGGTGGCGGGGGATGATACGGGTCTTCTTGTTGTCCCGGGCGGCGTTGCCAGCCAGCTCCAGGATCTCAGCGGTCAGATACTCCAACACTGCGGCCAGATAGACCGGAGCTCCGGCCCCCACCCGCTCCGCATAGTTGCCCTTCCTCAGCAGACGGTGAACACGGCCGACTGGGAACTGCAGCCCGGCCCGGGAGGAGCGAGTCTTGGCCTTGGCACGAGCCTTGCCGCCTTGTTTGCCTCTTCCGGACATGATAACTTCAGGAATACAGATAACTCTCCAACACGAGAATAACCGAACCCGCCCCTCCTCCTGCCCTATATACTCTGCTGCCCGCCCCGCGCTGCCACCCGATTGGCTGCTATTCAACTCAACCAATAGCATAAGAGTCTGGCTGTCCACTAATCAGCAAATGCCAGGGCGGGACTCTCCTCTTTAGCGTCCAATCTCATCTAGAGTGTTTTGTTACGATCTTCAACTAAAAGAAAGTCTCTCATCCGACCAATCAGCTATAAGGGGCGGTAATCAGGCGGGGCTAGCGACGCTATCCAATAGTGTGAGCCGGCTCTCCTGCAGCCTGATTAGCATAGGCCGCCTATATAAGGAGGGGAGGCAGCGCTGCTCCTCATTGTGTCTCCGCACTCTGCAGAGTTACTGAGAATCATCAGCTATGGTTGAACCAGCCAAGTCCGCCCCGGCGCCCAAGAAGGGCTCTAAGAAAGCGGTGAGTAAGGTGCAGAAGAAGGACGGCAAGAAGCGCAGGAAGACCAGGAAGGAGAGCTACGCCATCTACGTGTACAAGGTGCTGAAGCAGGTGCACCCCGACACCGGCATCTCCTCCAAGGCCATGAGCATCATGAACTCCTTCGTCAATGACATCTTCGAGCGCATCGCCGGGGAAGCTTCCCGCCTGGCTCATTACAACAAGCGCTCCACCATCACCTCCCGGGAGATCCAGACCGCCGTCCGCCTGCTGCTGCCGGGAGAGCTGGCCAAGCACGCCGTGTCCGAGGGCACCAAGGCCGTCACCAAGTACACCAGCGCCAAGTAATCGCCTCTCACCCGACTACACAGGAAACCCAAAGGCTCTTTTCAGAGCCACCCACTCATTCACTACAGGGCTATGTACTGCTATTACAATCATTCCCTACTGAAGTCCTAAGCTGAGCAGGGAGGGGGTTACCCACCATGAGGTTACTGATCTCTTCCAGCGGTGTTTCCGTTCTAATGCTGTCCCGTACAGTGAGTCACCTGTGTGCTGCCTAGGGGGAGAATACAAGGTTGTTAGGAGTTCGCTGAGCAGGGAGGGGGATCTCCGATCTCCTCTAGCCGAGCGGTTCTGATTTATGAATATTTTTAAGGCCCATTTCTGAATTGGCGCAGGGGATTGTCAGAGACTGATGTATTGAATCGTTTCCCTGCAGCTAGTGACTATTGCAGTACACGTCTATTAGAACCCTAGAGACCTCTGTACTTGGAGGTGCCTCAGTTTGAGTATATAATGGTTCTCTTATTACCCCGGCTGCTGCCTGTGATGTTTGTGTGCCGCACTCTAGTCGGAGAGAAGCCGATAGCAGAGATTGCCGGTGCGCTGCAGCCACTCGGACCAGCGACAAGGACTTCTCGTGTATTTCTCGACAGAATCCATCCTGAGTCTATGCAGCTGGTGGGGTTATTTTAGAAGCGGCCCATCCGCACAGATCGGGTGACGTCTAAATAATATGTATTGCACAATAATATTATTTTGTGATAAAACTAAAACGGTGCATAGTTGGTCGTGGTTTGAAAGTTGCAAATAAATGTATCACTAAAGCGCAGCCGCCACATTTGAAAATAATCGCTTTTAGTAGATTCATGATTTTTATGTTCCTGTAAATATCAAAGGCATCTCTGTGAATTTGATAGCTGATGGACGCCAAACCACCTAAATATCCGATCTGCTGGGAAATCCGGTCACTGCAGCAAAACGACTCCCGCTTAGCTCGGTCAGATAAGTCTGTGTGAGGAGGACTCTTATTACTGCCCCGGCTCATGCCCTGCACAGGGGGAGGGAGATCTCGGCTCTCTAATCTGTCTCCATAACAATAAATAACCATCAGCCTGTCCGATCCGCCGCCACGATACAGAATGCGGATCTTCTGCAGAGAAACGTGACTCATCTACCTCTATTCCTTTCCACTTTATACTTGACGCTTTTAGATATAACTAGTATCTGTTGGAGCTGATAGAAAATTAAAATAATCAAGAACAAAACCAGGCAGCGTTGTAGAATGGCGTGATAACCAATATTGTGGCGGGACAATTAAAAAACAACTAATTTTCTCCACTAGCCAATCCGATAAAAGCTCCCGATCACCCCGGCCAATCAGAAGCCACGGCGCTTATAAATGGGTAATAGCTCGGCAGAGGGCGTGTTGTGAGTCGAGTAATAGAGATAATATTGTGCATTTCCCGGTCAGTCAACGGCTGCTTTGGGCGGGGTTATTGGAAGGCCGTCCGGTGATTGGTTCCCGCGCAGCACGAGGCAAGACACAGTGCAGGCTGCTATGGGGCTGGGTGGGATGAAGGACAATTGGCTCTCCGCGGTGTCACGTAGAGGGCGTGGTGTGAGGCAGCCAATGACAGAGAGGCTCGGTCTGTATAAAAGGGCGCTTCCCGGCCGCTCTCCTCATTCTATTTCCGCGAGTGAATAGAGACTATTTCCTGAGCGATGGCCAGAACTAAGCAGACCGCCCGCAAGTCCACCGGAGGGAAAGCTCCCCGCAAGCAGCTGGCCACCAAAGCCGCCCGGAAGAGCGCCCCGGCCACCGGAGGAGTGAAGAAGCCTCACCGCTACCGGCCCGGTACAGTGGCTCTCCGAGAGATCCGCCGCTACCAGAAATCCACCGAGCTGCTGATCCGCAAGCTGCCCTTCCAGCGCCTGGTGCGGGAGATCGCCCAGGACTTCAAGACCGACCTGCGCTTCCAGAGCTCGGCCGTCATGGCTCTGCAGGAGGCCAGCGAGGCTTATCTGGTGGGGCTCTTCGAGGACACCAACCTGTGCGCCATCCACGCCAAGAGGGTCACCATCATGCCCAAAGACATCCAGCTGGCCCGCAGGATCCGCGGCGAGAGGGCATAAGCGCCTCATATTCCATTAGTATCCCCCACAGAACACAAAGGCTCTTTTCAGAGCCACCCCACGTTCTCCATACAGAGCTGTAACGTCGAATTTAGCAGATATATATTCTTTCGTTAGTGTAATTATGTGATTATTGAGTGATATCCATATACCTTTGACCAAAGTTCGAGTGACGGCTCAAGCCAGCATGTAAAGAGTCTTTGGGCAAGGCTCCCCGATGATCCTAGTCGCCCGTACAGGAGAGAAACGCAATCGTCTGCAGATGTGCCCCAGTAACGTACGGATTTTTGTTTTCAATCAGCAGCTTGTCATAAAGTGCACATGTATTAGCAAAAAGAGGACCAGGCAGTTACCGGAATTGTTATCACATCTACATAACTTCCATGACGCAATTACCTTTTTTTATACATGAATCCTCTTCTGAGATGTGAAGGAAGACCGATTAGGTGCTGGAATAAATAGTATGGTGGGATAGGAAAGAGATGCTCGCAGCACACAGACCACATGACGGCAAATCAATCTCTGCAGTATGTGATAGGGGAGTATAAATCGTGTGCTCGTGGCCGATCGACTCTAGGTGTATATAGTTGGTGGAGATCTACAAGATGGCGGGAAAGACCGTTAACATACGCGCGGGATATTTGAAAACCTCATCTAATCAGATTTTTGAGTTCTGTTCTCCTTTCGTGCATGTAAACGCCTGAATATAATAACGAATCATTTCAGATTGTAATAAGTATTCCCTGGTGTAATGGCTCTGACACAGGAGACCAGGGTTCGAATCTAGGCTCTGCATTTTCTGTAAGTCAGCACCTTACATTAAGAGACCTTAGGCAAGTTTCCCTAACTGCCTATAGAGCGCGCCCTAGCGCTTTGAGTCCGCCAGGAGAAAAGCGCGATATAAATGTTATTTGTCTTATCTGCTCCTCCACACGAGTTGCTGAATTTGCTACATAAAGGTTTTTTTTAATGCTGAGAACTTTAGGAAGGGGTAGATCAGCTGTACGGATCACCGGATATTAGAGAGGTGATCTATTACCATGCAAGTGATCTAGAACAGAAATTCATCCTATTTCCCTTTTCTCATGTACAAGCAGCTGGATAACCGCGCGATCACAAACACTGCAATGTATCGCTCAGGACGAGTGTACTGTACTGGCAGATATTTATTGAATTTATATAGCGCCAACATAGAGCTTGTTTGAGCTCATTTTCAAAGCGTTGGCAGTGAATAGCAGATCAGAGCCACTCATTATCCATACAGAGCTGTAGTGCCGCTATCACAGCAGCTAGACGGGCAGAAATGTACCAGAGTAGATGGCTCATCTCAGAAAAACTACACCCTACCAATAAAAACTGTTCGGTGTTACTCGGGCTGCTATAACAGGTATTTACTTACATGGGCGCCAAAATTGTTGGTAAATATCTTACTAGCAACATCACACCCATCAGCCATGCTAAAAGAAAATTACTTTGTTTCACACCATGCGTTCCAAAGGGGACTATAAAAAAAAAAAAAAACTTGATTATCATATGAAACGTCCTCTAGTTGCGGTTAATCGAACTTTGAGTTCGCATGTAAACATTGAATTTATAAAGCAATCCCCACTTCACCCGTTTCTCAGGGACCCCGCAGCGTGTATGGCCGCCTTCCGCAGCCACAGGAAGATCAACACATTAGGGAGTCAATGCACACCTGCCAATAATGCGACGGTCACTAACAGCTACATGTACTACCCAGGTAATAACAGAGTAACGAGAAGCATCAGCCCTTCAGGGGAAATGTGGGTGGCTCTGAAAAGAGCCTTTGTGTTTGTGGAGAGCCGAGCTGCGGCTTATTTCTTCTTAGGAGCGGCCTTCTTGGGCTTTGCTGCCTTCTTTGCCGGGCTTTTGGCGGCCTTAGGTTTGGCTGCCTTCTTAGCGGGGCTCTTGGCGGCTTTCTTGGCTTTAGCGGCAGCTTTGGGCTTCTTGGCAGCAGCTGCCGCCGGTTTCTTGGCCGCCTTCTTAGCGGGGCTCTTCTTGGCGGCGCTGGGGGCTTTCTTAGGCTTCTTCGGAGACTTGGCGGCTTTGGGCTTCCTGGCAGTAGCCGGCTTCTTAGGCTTGGCGGCAGCCGCTGGCTTCTTCTTGGCCGCCGCCGGCTTCTTGTGCTCTTTGCCGGCTGCCTCCTTCTTGCTGACCTTGAAGGATCCGGAGGCGCCGGTGCCTTTGACATGGACGAGGCTGCCCTTTGTCAGCAAGCCCTTGATGGCCAGCTTGAGGCGGCTGTTATTCTTCTCCACATCGTAGCCTCCGGCAGCCAGAGCCTTCTTCAGGGCGGCCAGGGAGACCCCGCTGCGCTCTTTGGAGGCGGACACGGCCTTGAGGATGAGCTCGGACACGGCGGGGCCGGAAGGCTTCTTGCTGCCTTTCTTGGCTGCTCCTCCGGCTGCCGCCTTCTTAGGCTGCTTCTTCTTGGCGGCGGGCTCCGCTGCGGGAGGGGCGGCTGCTGGGGCGGTCTCTGCCATCTTCCTGCACTACAAAAAATTATAACATTGCGGGGAGAGCCAAGCTCTGCGCTTATATACTCTCCCCGGCTGCGCTGCCATTGGCTGCTGACAGGAGGACACACCCCTCTTCCTATTGGTGGGATCCGGACTCTCAGCCGTCCCTCCACACAGCTGTCACTGCTCGGCTCTCTGCTTGTGTTTCCTCGCCGGGAGAAAAGTGGGTTTATTCCCCCCGGAAAGTAGCGGTGCGCCCCCTGTGTGTGGCCGCCCGGCTGGCAGGGGTCTCCCCTCCTCCATTACAGTCACGGGGGGCTTCTGAGCGGCGACAGTGGCCGGGAAATCCCGCTGTAATGTGACCAGCTCTGCTTTCTGCTCCCCCGATCTCCTCTGTCTCCATCATTATCAGGGGGTAACATGTTTGATATACGGGGTCTCCTGTCACTGCCCCCGCAATATGAAGGAGAGGATCCCCGCCACACATTATACGGGGCTGGGGGGCTACTGACCCCTGGAGGGGGATATTATGCTGAGGAATGTCCCGGATGCTAGCACAGGCTGAGCTCTCCTCTGCTGCCTGCCAATTGTGATGAGCCTCATACATCGGCTGTCTATTTGATTATTCACCTATATGGGAATTAAATTAGTTTAGAACCGTAATATTATGTAATACTGTTTATGACTGATACAGAAATGGATTAAGATGTATGGGGCTCTAGGCAACGTGGTAGATTTGAAGCCTCCTTGTGGTTTTGTAAGCTGAAGTGGTGAGATGGCAAGGAAGGTGGCAGGTGGGCCTCTTGTTTGTACAATCTTACCTTGCTCAGCCTTCCTGATGACTGCTTCTTGTACCAGAATAATTGTATTAATACATACTTATTCTCTTTATAATGACCTGATGAATGTGAGGTGCATTTGTGAAATGATTAAGGCTTATCATTCCAACACGATCTGTAAATAGAAACCTACTTGATTACATTTTTGCAGTGACGTAGCTAAGGAGTTGTGGGCCCCAATGCATGTTTAACAATGCCCCCCCCCCCTTCAAGCACTCTATACATAACAATTGATACGGCGCACCCAAAAATCCGCCAATGGCAACTACAGGGGCAGAGGTGCAAGAAGGTGGTGCGAACAGTTTGTTAATTACCACTATTCAAAGTATCTATAGAAGTGATTATTATGAGCACAGGACCCATAGAGAGCTAATACTGTATTAAGGGAGGGCCCCTCTTGGCCCTGATGGGGTCGCAACCTCTGCAACCCAGGGCCGAGGCAGAGGCCAGAGAGGCTCCAGGCTCAGGGTGCAGTGTAGGAGGGGGCGCACAACTCACTCACCTATCATTCCCCTATTGTGTTGGAAGCAGAGAGAAATAAGAAAAAGGGATGCATGGCAGTGACTGCAAGCCAGATAACTAGAGATTAAGGTGTTGGGGGCACCTCTTAGTCTAATGGCAATCAGTGTGTGACGGCTGGGGTGGGAGGAATGGAGGGGCGCACTTTGGTGTTGCAACCTAGGGTGCTGGAAGACCTTGTCCCAGCTCTGCTGCAACCCCCATTGCTAGTTGCTACTGCGCCCCTGCATTTTTGGTAATGTTCTGTAAATGCACACAACGTTTTAGTAGAGGCGGGAATGGGGTGAGGAATAGCCGGCCCAGCTCAAGCACTACAGCATTTGCCAAGCATTGCTAAGAGTATACGCTTAAGAAATTCTCAATGCCATTTAACCACTCCGATAAATTACATTGCAATATTCAGATGATGGGTTGTGTCGCCTTCCGAAGTGTGAGTTTTGGAGGGAACTGGCGCAAAGGCACCCGAGTGCTGTTCTCTTGTTCACCTCATGGTGGCAGTAGTGCGCCGCCAGGAAGATACAGGGAGGAACGTGCAATAAAAAGCACTTGTATTTGATGTAACCAGCTATAGAAACATGCTGGAGTTAGTAACATAAGCGCCGATTTGATAAGAATCTCCATCCCATGACACTAGTCATATCTGCTCAGTAGTACATACACAGCTCTCTAGTGATTTAGTGAGCGGCTCTTAGAAGAGCCTTTGGGTTGAGCGATGAACAGAATGAGAACAGAAGGATATTTAGCCGCCGAAGCCGTAGAGGGTGCGCCCCTGGCGCTTGAGGGCGTACACCACATCCATGGCGGTGACCGTCTTCCTCTTGGCGTGCTCAGTGTAGGTGACGGCGTCCCGGATGACGTTCTCCAGGAAAACCTTCAGCACTCCGCGGGTCTCCTCATAGATGAGGCCGGAGATGCGCTTGACACCCCCTCTGCGGGCCAGGCGGCGGATGGCGGGCTTAGTGATGCCCTGGATGTTATCCCGGAGCACCTTCCTGTGCCGCTTGGCGCCTCCTTTCCCGAGTCCCTTCCCGCCCTTTCCTCGGCCAGACATGATGATTATAGAGCTTCTTCTCCGCTGTAGAGATGAACTGATCTGTGCTGCCGCCTCTCCTCCTCTTATACAGCCTGGGCGGACCTGAGGGGAGACTGCAGTAGAAGGAGTGGTCGGATTCTGCTGTTGATTTTTGGGGTGTGACCAGACATGTGACGTCAGCCCTGTTAGTGACAGTGAAGCTCCGACTAATCTATGTACACGTTTCCGTCACATCGGTAGCTACAGAATCAGCAATAATATCACTGGCCTAGACCCAGTATTTGTCTTCAGCTCACTTTTTACACCCAATTTTGGAATTATAAGCCTGGAACTCACAGATTTCTTTTAGAACACCCAGATCGTTAAATGACACGTTCCAGTCTCGAGAATATCGGCAGGCAATGCATCTACTCTGGCTCAGCCAATCACAGCAGCCAGTAAAACGCCAAGAAAGTGTAATCCAGTTTGCGAGCTAAATATGTTTCTATCCACAGATAGAGTATTGGAGTGATGATTAATGTCACTAATGCACCCCACACTTCCCACTGTTCCCAGGTCACTAAGGAAGTAAGTTCATAAGGATTTACATTAAAGGGAACCTGGAGCGAATAAAATTATTTAAAATAAACGCACGAGGTAGCTGCAAATTAATATTACACAGGGATGCTCGGATGTGCCTCATCCACGAATTCGGCAATCCGCTTGGTTACAAAAAAAAAATCTGCATTCGGCCCCGTCGCATGCGGATTTTCGTCCGCGTCCACGCAACCACGCGGATTTTCTGCCGTGAATGGCGTGGAGGCGGATTTTCTTTTAACGTTAATAACAAAGCCCCCATACATGCTACAATCCCCCAAATTGCATGGATTATCGAGGTGATAAGGGGCAACATAACTTCAACATAAAAAATTCCAAAAGATTTTTTTTTTCTTGAGAAAATGGATTTTAAAGTGAAATCAACACTTTAAATGGGGCTATTAATTGGTAATAAGTGGTTTTAAAAAGGGATATACGCGTTAAGCAGTCAAAGAGGTGAAGGCGAGTTCCAATGGCACTTGGCGGCGAAGGTACCGCTGGAGGAAGATGAGTGGCTGATGCCAAAAAGGCCCCAGAGAGGTTTTTGTAATTTTTTTTTTTTTTTTTTTTTTTTTGCAGCAATTAGCAATGACATCGCAACAGAGTTGTCAGTGGACACGGGCAGTGTGAACGCAGAGTGCAGTGGTGGTAGCGACCAGTGGTGCTCACCGCCAGGTCGTGATCACGCTTACGCGTGGATTCACGACCATTTTGACGCATTCCGCCTCGGACACGCTAAGCCGTGAATAGATTTTCAACCACGAAAATCTGCTTCGGCTACGCGTGAATGCGGACAGAAATCCGCATTCACGCTCGTGAAACCCGGCGCTGAAGTCGTGGTTTGCGGAAATGCGTCAAACTATGCGGAAGTGACACATTGCAGGCCAATCAGAGTGCCCCAGCCAGGCCCTAGCAACCAATCACAGGAGGGGAGCTATGCCCTCCCCTCCTGAATATAAAGCGGCGGCCATGATGGAAAAGCTCTGTCCTTGCTAGACTGTGGTGCTGAGAGGATTATCTCCAGGCCATTGTTGTTTGAGCAAGTGCATTTATTGTGTTAAAAACAAAGCGTTTTTTTTGCTAACACTGCTCTTATACTGTACACAGTTAGCTAGTCAGTGAGTGATTGCTGTAGTTAGTTGTAGTCAGTGTAGTGTAGTGGGAGTGTGGGAGTCTAGTGATTATTTAACTGTGTGTAGTGCAGGCAGGTTCAGTGCTGCAGTGTAGTCAGTGTAGTGGGAGTGGGGATTATCTGTGTGTAGTGCAGGCAGGCAGGTTAGTGCAACAGCAGTGTTTACTTGCATATTCCAGTGACAGTTATACACTTGTACTATTTGCAGGCAGCCAGTCACACCGCCGGCGCCGCCACTCTCTGCCAGCGCTGTTCATTCATTCTGTCAGTGACCTTGTGCCGTGCCCAGTGCCCACTGCTCGCTCGCTGGCATATGAGCATCTCATTACACAGTGTGACATCCTTGTGTGCCCACTGCATCCTTCAGTGACCTAGTTGTATATCCAGTGCCCACTGCTGTGCCCACTGCATCCTTCAGTGACCTTGTACTGTGCCCACTGCATCCTTCAGTGACCTAGTTGTATATCCAGTGCCCACTGCTGTGCCCACTGCATCCTTCAGTGACCTTGTACTGTGCCCACTGCATCCTTCAGTGACCTAGTTGTATATCCAGTGCCCACTGCTGTGCCCACTGCATCCTTCAGTGACCTTGTACTGTGCCCACTGCATCCTTCAGTGACCTAGTTGTATATCCAGTGCTCACTGCTGTGCCCACTGCATCCTTCAGTGACCTTGTACTGTGCCCACTGCATCCTTCAGTGACCTAGTTGTATATACAGTGCCCACTGCTGTGCCCACTGCATCCTTCAGTGACCTTGTACTGTGCCCACAGCATCCTTCAGTGACCTAGGTGTATATCCAGTGCCCACTGCTGTGCCCACTGCATCCTTCAGCGACCTTGTACTGTGCCCACTGCATCCTTCAGTGACCTAGTTGTATATCCAGTGCCCACTGCTGTGCCCACTGCATCCTTCAGTGACCTTGTACTGTGCCCACTGCATCCTTCAGTGACCTAGTTGTATATCCAGTGCCTACTGCTGTGCCCACTGCATCCTTCAGTGACCTTGTACTGTGCCCACTGCATCCTTCAGTGCCGTTGTACTGTGCCTGGTGCATCCTTCAGTGACCTTGTACTGTGCCCACTGCATCCAGTGATTCATTACTAGCAACATGTCTGGCAGGGTTTCGCGGGGTGAGAGGAAAGGGAGTTCAATTGCCTCAGCCACTTCTGGGACTGCTCCACGTCCAGGGAGAGGACGCCCAGCTGTACGTGGTCGTGATGCAGCAGAAAGGGGGGCAGCAAAGCCTGGGCCGAGTCAGCGGACGCCATTGTCCAAATATTTTAAAGTTTCTGGTCCCCGTGTGGTGGTTGAGCAAATGGAACCTGACGTACTCATGGACATCATGACTTCCTCCCAGACCTCTACTGTGAGCACCACTCCAAGCAGCAGCAGCAGCAGCAGCCAACGTCCCACGCTTGTTGTGACATCCAATGGCTGACCCCCCCCGAAAACTGGACACAGGTGTAGTGGTGTCTGATAAAGGTGCCAACAAACAACATGCTGGCCGCCATTTCGGAAGATGGCTATACCCACTTACCTTGCTTGGCCCACGTCTTCAACCTTGTAGTCCAGAAGTTTTTACGGACTTTTGATGGGTTGAAGGATGCTGTGGCCTCAGCACGAAAAGTGTCAGCCCACATCCGTCGCTCCGCAACTGCCACCGCGGCCATGAAACTGCCGCAGCGCTGCCATAGCCTGCCGCAGCACAGGCTTATTTTCGATTGTCCAACGCGGTGGAACTCCACCCTCCAGGGCCAGGCCGAGGCAGAGGCGAGAGAGGCTCCAACCTCAGGGCGCAGTATAGTAGGGGGCGCTCAACTCACTCAGCTATCATTGCCCTATTGTGTTTGAAGCAGAGAGAAATAAGAAAAGGCGATACATGGCAGTGACTGCAAGCCAGGTAACTAGAAATTAAGGTGTTGGGGGCCCTGGGGCACTTCAGTCTAATAGCAATCAGTGTGAGACGGCTGGGGTGGGAGGGATGGAGGGGCGCACTTTGGTGTCTCAGCCTTGGGTGCTGGAGGACCTTGTCCCGGCTCTGCCACCCTCCACATGCTGGAGAGGTTGTGGGAGCAGCGCATGGCGGTCAGGCTATACCTGTCTGAAACATCTTCCACCAGAACAGGGCCACTGAACTACGTTACTGGGGACCAGTAGCAGCTGATTGGACAGATGTGCAAAGTCTTGCAGCCGTTTGAGCAGGCAACAAAAGTGGCCAGTGAGGAGCACTGCAGCATATCAGAGGTGCTACCTCTTGTCTTCATGCTGGACAAGGCTCTTGACAAACTGCTCGAACAGGGGGAGGAAGTCCTACTGAACAGTAGTCAGTCAAGTGGGGGAGTGAGTGGACATGCTCCAGTCCTGGATGAAGAGGGAGAGCTTGTGGAAG
The DNA here is from genome assembly GCF_040937935.1 of Hyperolius riggenbachi. Classification (NCBI taxonomy): domain Eukaryota; kingdom Metazoa; phylum Chordata; class Amphibia; order Anura; family Hyperoliidae; genus Hyperolius; species Hyperolius riggenbachi. Next base: position 249,413,877 of record NC_090655.1, on the reverse strand, counting down.
CGGAAGAGCCCATTGTCCGGGGGTGGGAAGAAGATTCAGATGATGTGGAGCTGGAGCATGATGACAGTTCTGAGTCTGTCAGCCAGGGAGAGGTGATAAATGGCAGACATCTCTTCCCTATGGCTGCACATATGCTCCAAAACTCTAAAATCAAGGCTCGACATGTGGGTGGCCACCATCTTAGATCCCTGGTGCAAGGTGAAAATGCACCAGATCATACTCCCCTCCCAAGCAGACGCCAGGATGAGCCAGATCCGGGATGCCCTTCTTCGTTGGGTAAAAGATGTGTTTCCTGCACCTGTATCCCGGGCCCAAGCTACCAAGTCTCATCACACTCAGCAAAGGTCTGGTGGTCCCACTCCTAGCAGCAGCACCAATAGCCAATCTGTGAACCTGCTGAGTATGCTGAAGGAATTTTACCAGCCAATGCCAGATACTTCTTCTAGCAGCAGCACCACCAGCGGACAAAGTGGTCAACGCCAGCGGCTGGCCCGTATGGTGAATGATTACTTGGGTTCGGCCAGTGCTCCAGACAATATGGAGAGTTATGATGACTAGAGTTGGGCCGAACCTCCGATTTTAGGTTCGCGAACCTGGTTCGCGAACTTCCGCGGAAGGTTCGGTTCGCGTTAAAGTTCGCGAACCGCAATAGACTTCAATGGGGATGCGAACTTTGAAAAAAAAAAAAAATTATGCTGGCCACAAAAGTGATGGAAAAGATGTTTCAAGGGGTCTAACACCTGGAGGGGGGCATGGCGGAGTGGGATACATGCCAAAAGTCCCCGGGAAAAATCTGGATTTGACGCAAAGCAGCGTTTTAAGGGCAGAAATCACATGGGGCTCGATTCACAAAGCGGTGCAAAGTGTTAGCACCATGGTGAAAAGGCCCTTATCACGCCTAAAGTCACTTTAGGCATGATAAGAAGAAACTCGCGCGAAGTTGCCGCGCGTACACCCGACGCTTCGCGCGAAGCTCCCATTAAGCCCTATGGGACTTTGCGCGCGCTCTTACGCGCGTACGCGCGAACGCGCTTACGCGCGGTAACTTCGCGCGAAGAGCAGGAAAAATCGGTGATAACTCAGTGGTGAAAAGGTCATCACGCCTAAAGTCTTTTAGGCGTGATAACTGGGTTATCACCGCTTTGTGAATCGAGGCCATTGAATGCTAAATGACAGGCCTAAAATGCTTTAAAACATCTTGCATGTGTATACATTAATCAGGTAGTGTAATTAAGGTACTGCTTCACACTGACACACCAAACTCACCGTGTAACGCACCGCAAACAGCTGTTTGTGTAGTGACGGCCGTGCTGGACTGGTGCGCACCATGGCGAGAGTGCAGGTTTTGGTGGCTTTACAGCCCATATGGTCGCCTGGCTGATGTAGCTGAATGACAGAACAGTGACTGTCCAGCTGATCAAATTTGGTCTGACCACAATGAAGCAACGACCTTATTATCTTTTGTGTGCCCCCCGAGACACTTATCTAGGCGCCGGTCATTGCTTCATTGTGATACGCAAGCCCCTTCACCACGGCAAGGTAATGATCACGAAGGGGAATGGGCGCATGTACATGCCTTTTCTTTTGTTGTTGCAGCTGCCCGCAGTGCAGCCAGAAAAATTAGGCAGTCATGTACACGCACCAGAAAAATTATTACAGCGGCCGCTGCTAGCAGCGGCCGCTGCTAGCAGCGGCCTAAAAAATTCAGCAATCCGCCTGGAGTCCCGGACCCTGTTGGTGGTGGCGGAGAAGGTAGTCAAGCGGCCTGCAGGCAGACATGCTGTGTGGAGGGACTGGGAGCGACTTAGTCTTCTTGGGGCAGGCCAGGCAGCCAGTCACACGGCGTGCAGGCAGAGATGCTGTGTGTGCGGGGACTGACTTAGTCTTGGGGCGGGCAGCAGCCCTCCGGGATCCATGCCTCATTCATTTTGATAAAGGTGAGGCACTTAACACTTTTGTGACTTAGGCGACTTCTCTTCTCTGTGACAATGCCTCCAGCTGCGCTGAAGGTCCTTTCTGACAGGACGCTTGCGGCAGGGCAGGAGAGAAGTTGGATGGCAAATTGGGACAGCTCTGGCCACAGGTCAAGCCTGCGCACCCAGTAGTTCAAGGGTTCCTCATCGCTGTTCACAGCAGTGTCTACATCCACACTTAAGGCCAGGTAGTCGGCTACCTGCCGTTCCAGGCGTTGGTGGAGGGTGGATCCGGAAGGGCTACGGCGAGGCGTTGGACTAAAGAACGTCCGCATGTCCGACATCACCATGAGATCGCTGGAGCGTCCTGTCTTTGACTGCGTGGACACGGGAGGAGGATTAGTGGCAGTGGTACCTTGCTGGCGTTGTGCTGTCACATCACCCTTAAAGGCATTGTAAAGCATAGTTGACAGCTGGTTCTGCATGTGCTGCATCCTTTCCACCTTCCGGTGAGTTGGTAACAGGTCCGCCACTTTGTGCCTGTACCGAGGGTCTAGTAGTGTGGCCACCCAGTACAGCTCATTCCCCTTGAGGTTTTTTATATGGTGGTCCCTCAACAGGCAGGACAGCATAAAAGACGACATCTGCACAAAGTCGGATCCAGTACCCTCCATCTCCTCTTGCTCTTCCTCAGTGACGTCACGTAAGTCAACCTCCTCCCCCCAGCCGCGAACAATACCACGGGAAGGTTGAGCAGCACAAGCCCCTTGCGACGCCTGCTGCGGTTTTTCTCCTGCCGCTGTCCCCTCCTCCTCCTCCTCCTCCTCCTCCAAAGAAACACCTTGCTCATCATCCTCTGAGTCTGACTCGTCTTCTGCACACGACTTCTCTTCTTCCTCCTCCTCCCCCCTCTGTGCTGCCGCAGGTGTTGAGGAAACAGCTGGGTCTGATGAAAATTGGTCCCATGCCTGTTCCTGCCGTAACGGTTCCTGGTCACGCTCATTCACAGCTTCATCCGCCACTCTACGCACAGCACGCTCCAAGAAGTAAGCGTAGGGAATTAAGTCGCTGATGGTGCCCTCACTGCGGCTCACCAGGTTGGTCACCTCCTCAAACGGCCGCATGAGCCTGCATGCATTTTTCATCAGTGTCCAGTTGTCGGGCCAGAACATCCCCATCTTCTCAGCGAGTCGGGCTATCGCAAATGAGGCGTCTCACCGGCATGTTGTTTTTGCGCTGAATTTCCGCAAAGCGTGCCATGGCTGTGTAAGACCGCCTCAAATGCCCACAGAACTTCCTGGCCTGCTTCAGGACATTCGCTAAGCCAGGGTACTTTGCCACAAATCTTTGAACCACTAGATTCATGACATGTGCCATGCAGGGTATGTGTGTCAGCTTCCCCATATGCAAAGCGGCAAGCAGATTGCTGCCGTTGTCGCACACCACGTTGCCTATCTCCAGGTGGTGCGGGGTCAGCCACTCATCCACCTGTTTCTTAAGAGCAGCCAGGAGAGCTGCTCCAGTGTGACTCTCCGCTTTGAGACAAGACATGTCTAAGATGGCGTGACACCGTCTTACCTGGCATGCAGCATAGGCCCTGCGGAGCTGGGGCTGTGTAGCTGGAGAGGAGAACTGCCACTCAGCCAAGGAGGAGGAGGACAGCGAAGAGCATGTAGCAGGAGGAGAGGAGGTGGCAGGAGGCCTGCCTGCAAGCCGTGGAGGTGTCACAATTTGGTCCGCTGCGCCCTGCTTGCCATCGTTCACCACCAGGTTCACCCAATGGGCTGTGTACGTAATGTAGCGGCCCTGCCCGCGCTTGGCAGACCAGGCATCCGTGGTCAGGTGTACCCTTGACCCAACGCTCTTCGCAAGAGATGACACCACTTGCCTCTCAACTTCATGGTGCAGTTGGGGTATGGCCTTTCTCGAAAAATAAGTGCGGCCTGGCATCTTCCACTGCAGTGTTCCGATGGCCACAAATTTACGGAAGGCCTCAGAGTCCACCAGCCGGTATGGTAACAGCTGCCGAGCTAACAGTTCCGCCACGCCAGCTGTCAGACGCCGGGCAAGGGGGTGACTGGCCGAAATTGGCTTCTTCCGCCAGGGCCGGGCCGAGGCATAGGCTGGAGAGGCTCCAGCCTCAGAGCGCAGTGTAGGAGAGGGCACAGAATTCATTCAGCTCTCATTCCTAATTGTGTTTGAAGCAGAAAGAAATAAGAAAAGGGGATACATGGCAGTGACTGCAAGCCAGATAACTAGATATTAAGGTGTTGGGGAGGTTGTGGGACCTGTGGCACCTCTTAGTCTAATAGCAATCAGTGTGTGATGGCTGGGGCGGGAGGGATGGAGGGGCGCACTTTGGTGTCTCAGCCTTGGGTGCTTGAGGACCTTGTCCCGGCTCTGTCTTCCGCTCAAACATTTCCTTCACGGACACCTGACTGCTGCTGTGGGCAGAGGAGCAGGAACCGCTCAAGGGCAGAGGCGGAGTGGAGGAGGGTGCCTGTGAAGGTGGAAGGGAGAAAGCGGCAGAAGCAGATAATGCACCTGATGGAGGAGGAAGAGGAGAAGGAGGGTGGCTTTGCTTTTGTGTGCTGCTGCTGCTTTTGCTCAGGTGGCCATCCCATTGCTGTTTGTGCCTTTTCTCCAGGTGCCTTCGTAAGGCACTTGTCCCTACGTGAGTGTTGGCCTTTCCACGGCTCAATTTTTGTTGGCAGAGCGAACAGATGGCTTTGGTCTGATCTGAGGCACACACATTAAAAAATTTCCACACCGCTGAGCCACCCTGGGATGTGGGCACTATGGGGACCTCAGCAGCTGATGCTGAAGGGCAAGTTGGCTGGCTGTATATAGGTGGCGATACATGGTGCCGGACTCTGCCACCAGCTGTTTCTGACGAAGAGCTGCCCCAGCTTCTTTCAGCAACTTCTCTCCTCCTACTACTCTCTGACTCCCCCTCTGAACTGTCCCCCTCTTCATCTCCTCTATTGGGAACATACAGAGGATCCCTATCATCGTCATCATCGTAGTCATCCTGCCCAGCTTCGCTTGACTCAGAAAAATCCAAACATGCACCATCAGTAGGTCCTTCATCCTCCTTACACGTTACATCCATAGTGTTGCCGCGTAACGCAGACATATGAGCTGGTGAAAATTCATCTGGCTGTAACAACAATGGCTGTGCATCAGTGATTTCACCACTAAATAATTCTTGCGAAGTGTCAAATGCAGCGGAAGTGGTGCTAGTAGTAGCGCTGGTGGCTGAGCAAGATGAGGTGTTCTGTGTCGCTAAATACTCAACCATGTCCTGACAATCTTGGGACGTGATGGGACGTGCCTTCTTCCAAGCACTGTACTGTGGGCCAGGTCCACACGAAATTACATTTACACGACCTCGCGCAGACCTGCCGGGTGGCCTTCCTCTGGCTCTGGCACTACCTCTTCCTCTACCTGTTTTGTCCATATCGGGTATGCACGGAGTGGTATATCACACTGCGTGCACTCACGTAGGTAAGTGGGTTCACTTAACTGCACAGGTATGCGCACTGATGCGGTGGGTTCACTGAACAGAACAGGTATACAGTGGCGGGTTCACAGAACAGGTATGCAGTGGCGGGTCCACTGAACAGAACAGGTATGCAGTCGCGGGTTCACTGAACACAACAGGTATGCAGTGGCGGGTTCACAGAACAGGTATGCAGTGGCAGGTTCACTGAACACAACAGGTATGCAGTGGCGGGTTCACTAAACAGTACAGGTATACAGTGGCGGGTTCACTGAACACAACAGGTATGCAGTGGTGGGTTCACTGAACAGGTATACAGTGGCAGGTTCACTGAACAGAACAGGTATGCAGTGGCTGGGTCACTAAACAGGTATACAGTGGCGGGTCCACTGAACAGAACAGGTATGCAGTGGCGGGTTCACTGAACACAACAGGTATGCAGTGGTGGGTTCACTGAACAGGTATGCAGTGGTGGGTTCACAGCACAGGTATGCAGTGGTGGGTTCACAGAACAGGTATGCAGTGGCAGGTTCACTGAACAGGTATGCAGTGGTGGGTTCACTGAACAGGTATGCAGTGGTGGGTTCACAGAACAGGTATGCAGTGGTGGGTTCACAGCACAGGTATGCAGTGGTGGGTTCACTGAACAGGTATACAGTGGCGGGTCCACTGAACAGAACAGGTATGCAGTGGTGGGTTCACTGAACAGAACAGGTATACAGTGGCGGGTTCACAGAACAGGTATGCAGTGGCAGGTTCACTGAACACAACAGGTATGCAGTGGTGGGTTCACTGAACAGGTATACAGTGGCGGGTCCACTGAACAGAACAGGTATGCAGTGGCGGGTTCACTGAACAGAACAGGTATACAGTGGCGGGTTCACAGAACAGGTATGCAGTGGCAGGTTCACTGAACACAACAGGTATGCAGTGGCGGGGTCACTAAACAGGTATACAGTGGCGGGTCCACTGAACAGAACAGGTATGCAGTGGCGGGTTCACTGAACACAACAGGTATGCAGTGGCGGGTTCACAGAACAGGTATGCAGTGGTGGGTTCACAGAACAGGTATGCAGTGGTGGGTTCACAGCACAGGTATGCAGTGGTGGGTTCACTGAACAGGTATGCAGTGGTGGGTTCACAGCACAGGTATGCAGTGGTGGGTTCACAGCACAGGTATGCAGTGGTGGGTTCACTGAACAGGTATGCAGTGGTGGGTTCACAGAACAGGTATGCAGTGGCAGGTTCACTGAACAGGTATGCAGTGGTGGGTTCACTGAACAGGTATGCAGTGGTGGGTTCACTGAACAGGTATGCAGTGGTGGGTTCACAGAACAGGTATGCAGTGGCAGGTTCACTGAACAGGTATGCAGTGGTGGGTTCACAGCACAAGTATGCAGTGGTGGGTTCACTGAACAGGTATGCAGTGGTGGGTTCACAGCACAGGTATGCAGTGGTGGGTTCACAGAACAGGTATGCAGTGGTGGGTTCACAGCACAGGTATGCAGTGGTGGGTTCACAGAACAGGTATGCAGTGGTGGGTTCACAGCACAGGTATGCAGTGGTGGGTTCACAGCACAGGTATGCAGTGGTGGGTTCACAGCACAGGTATGCAGTGGTGGGTTCACAGAACAGGTATGCAGTGGTGGGTTCACAGCACAAGTATGCAGTGGTGGGTTCACTGAACAGGTATGCAGTGGTGGGTTCACAGCACAGGTATGCAGTGGTGGGTTCACAGAACAGGTATGCAGTGGTGGGTTCACAGCACAGGTATGCAGTGGTGGGTTCACAGCACAGGTATGCAGTGGTGGGTTCACAGCACAGGTATGCAGTGGTGGGTTCACAGAACAGGTATGCAGCCAGACAGGAACAAGTTAAGCCTAACTAATCTTTCCCTGAGAGACAGTCTGCAGCAGCTCGCCCTACTCTCACTAACGCAGGCAGCACACGAGTGACCGTAATGGCCGCTGCTGCCTGCCTTATATTAGGAGGGGTGGGGCTCCAGGGGCTAGTGTAGCCTAATTGGCTACACTGGGCCTGCTGACTGTGATGTAGAGGGTCAAAGTTGACCCTCCATGTGCATTATGGGGCGAACCGAACTTCCGCAAAGGTTCGCCTGCGGGACGCGAACGCGAACCACTGAAGTTCGCATGGAACCGTTCGCAGGCGAACCGTTCGGCCCAACACTAATGATGACCACATGGACTATTGGACAAAACAACTGGATACCTGGCCTTAACTCGCTCAGTATGCAAGGGAGGTTCTTGCATGCCCTGTCGCCAGTGTTCTTTCTGAGCGAATATTTAGCGCTGCAGGTGGGGTGGTCACTGATCAAAGAACCTGTCTGCCCACAGACAATGTGGACATACTAACGTTCATAAAAATGAACGAGTCATGGATCAGTGACAGTGACAATTACAAGGCCCCTCCCACTGATTCATAAGATAATGACTACTAATACAATAATAAGATACTGACTACAATATTTGGCCTACGACAACTCCTGCTGCACCAAACAACAATTTTTTATGACTGCCGTGGGACCACTTCTAGGTCCCATGGCCTACGACAACTCCTGCTGCTCTAAAATAATTTTTTAAGGACTGCCGTGGAACCACCTCTAGGTTCCATGGCCTACGACAACTCCTGCTGCTCCCCAAAAAAAAATTTAAGGACTGCCGTGGAACCACCTCTAGGTCCCATGACCTACGACAACTCCTGCTACTCAAAAAAAGGTTTCAATTGAGATTACTGAATTGTTTCCGCCAAAACGAGGAATTCCGCAGAATTCCGCAAAATTCCGACTAAATGTAACTGTTACGGAATTTAGCGCTGACGGAATTCAGGAATTCCGCAGAATCGGAAATTGCACTTTCCAATCATCCCTAGCAGCTACCAGGATGCTGCCTCTGTCCTCTCAGCCCTTTATCAGCTGTACTTGTAGCAGAAGAAATCTCCACCAAGCTAATCCATAGGTATTCATTCATTCATTATGCAGCAATCATAAACGGGATTACATATATGAGATCACGGATGTTAACTAACCAGAGGTAGAGAACAGAATATGGGCTCTAGTCTGAAAACTCTGGGACAAGTAAATCAGCATGCAAGCGGATATTAATTTAGCATATAATTTACCAGTTACCATCTTTAAAACCAAATACAGTAGGCTACAGGGGCGTAGCAATAGGGGGTGCAGCGGTAGCGACCGCATCGGGGCCCTTGGGCCAGAGGGGCCCCGAATGGCCCTCCCTCAACTACAGTATTAGCTCTCTATTGGTCCTGAGCTCATAATAATCATTTATATATATACTTTGAATAGTGGTAATCATTAACAAACTATTCCCCATCCCCTTCTTGCACCTCTGACATTGTAGTTGCCATTGGCAGCTTTTAGTGCGCCGTTTCAATTGCTATGTATAGAGTGCATGGGGGGGGGGGGGGGCCCATTGTAAAACTTGCATCGGGGCCCACAGCTCCTTAGCTACGCCACTGGTAGGCTAGTAATGACCGTGACTATAGAAATGACATTTAGAAATACAGAACAGAGACATTTTCTCTGAATGTGTCACTTAATGTGATATTGATGGAAATGTACAATTCCCATAATATTGGTCACAAGAAGTAACATAGACAGTCGATGTGTGAGAGACACATCCCAATGGCAGGCAGCAGAGGAGAGCTCAGCCTGTGCTAGCATCCGGGACATTTCTCAGCATAACATCCCCCTCCAGGGGTCAGTAGCCCCCCAGCCCCGTATAATGTGTGGCGGGGATCCCCTCCTTCATATTGCGGGGGCAGTGACAGGAGACCCCGTATATCAGACATGTTACACCCTGATAATGATGGAGACAGAGGAGATCGGGGGAGCAGGAAGCGGTGCTCGTCACATTACAGCGGGATTTCCCGGCCACTGTCGCCGCTCAGAAGCCCCCCGTGACTGTAATGGAGGAGGGGAGACCCCTGCCAGCCGGGCGGCCACACACAGGGGGCGCACCGCTACTTTCCGGGGGGAATAAACCCACTTTTCTCCCGGCGAGGAAACACAAGCAGAGAGCCGAGCAGTGACAGCTGTGTGGAGGGACGGCTGAGAGTCCGGATCCCACCAATAGGAAGAGGGGTGTGTCCTCCTGTCAGCAGCCAATGGCAGCGCAGCCGGGGAGAGTATATAAGCGCAGAGCTTGGCTCTCCCCGCAATGTTACACGTTGTTGTGGTGCAGGAAGATGGCAGAGACCGCCCCAGCAGCCGCCCCTCCCGCAGCGGAGCCCGCCGACAAGAAGAAGCAGACTAAGAAGGCAGCAGCCGGAGGAGGAGCCAAGAAAGGCAGCAAGAAGCCTTCCGGCCCCGTCGTGTCCGAGCTCATCCTCAAGGCCGTGTCCGCCTCCAAAGAGCGCAGCGGGGTCTCCCTGGCCGCCCTGAAGAAGGCTCTGGCTGCCGGAGGCTACGATGTGGAGAAGAATAACAGCCGCCTCAAGCTGGCCATCAAGGGCTTGCTGACAAAGGGCAGCCTCGTCCATGTCAAAGGCACCGGCGCCTCCGGATCCTTCAAGGTCAGCAAGAAGGAGGCAGCCGGCAAAGAGCACAAGAAGCCGGCGGCGGCCAAGAAGAAGCCAGCGGCTGCCGCCAAGCCTAAGAAGCCGGCTACTGCCAGGAAGCCTAAAGCCGCCAAGTCCCCGAAGAAGCCTAAGAAAGCCCCCAGCGCCGCCAAGAAGAGCCCCACTAAGAAGGCGGCCAAGAAACCGGCGGCAGCTGCTGCCAAGAAGCCCAAAGCTGCCGCTAAAGCCAAGAAAGCCGCCAAGAGCCCCGCTAAGAAGGCAGCCAAGCCTAAGGCCGCCAAAAGCCCGGCAAAGAAGGCAGCAAAGCCCAAGAAGGCCGCTCCTAAGAAGAAATAAGCCGCAGCTCGGCTCTCTACAAACACAAAGGCTCTTTTCAGAGCCACCCACCTTTTCCCTGAAGGGCTGCGATGCTTCTCATTATAAGTGTCGCCGAGTAAATCTATGCTGCTCTTCCTGTAGATATGGAAGGCGGCCATACACGCTGGGCGATCACTAAGCATCGGGTGAAGTGGGGATCGCTTCATTCTATAACTTTAGATGCGCTTGATCTAACTTTGGGTTCACCTGAAATGGACGCTTCTCCGTCGCTAGTTAGTTACATCCTAGTTACAGATTGCTACAGTCATAGAGAAGCAACATTTGTCCTCGCCATAAACTGAGACTGATGGTAAATATTCTAGCTTTCCTGTATCTAAAACTAAATGTATCGGCTGTAGCCAGAAATTTGGGTGCCCAATAAATAGTGGAGGCAGAATTTGCAGTTAGTGACACGGCTCGAGTACCCCCAATTGTTTGTTGGCAGGGTGTAGTTATTCTGGGATGAGCGATGTAATCATTGCCCGGCGAGCAGCTGACCTGCAGTGTTTGTAGCCGGTGTCACAGCGGCACTATATAGCCCTGTATGGAGAATTGCCGGGTGCCCACAACGTGTCTAACAGATCCATCTGTACATACAAAATGTATTTTTATTTTAAAAGAAATGTCACTAAACATGCAGGGCGCAGGCTAAAAACTGCACTTGCATATATGTCCAAACAAACTGAAGGGTATCTTTTCAGCCTACATAGGTTGTATAAATAGCGGAGCTAGGTGAAGGGGAAACTATATAACCTTCCTCTGAAAGTCACCGGGGTCCTTAGGTGCTCGCTGTGGAAGGCGGCCATACACGACGAGGGATTACTGATAATCGGGTGAAGTTGGGATTGGGGATTCCTCTATTCTATAGATTCAAAGTTTACTTGCGCTTAATAGAATTTTGGGTTCATCACCGGTAGAGGAAGTTCCATGATCAAGTCCTTCCATAATGCTTCAATCACATTAGGAGTACTTTCTTTTAAAGGGTCGCTGATTGGAAAAAATAGTGGCAGAATTTGCAGTAGCGGAGCTCGGACACAGCTCCAGTACCCCCGAATAGTTTTTAATTGACGGGTGTAGTTATTCTGAGATGAGCTATGTAATCTCTGCCCGGCTAGCAGCTGTGATTGCGGCAGTACAGCTCTGCATGGAGAATGTGAGGGCGGCTCTGATCTAAATCACAGAATTGCCCGGTGACCACTGTACAGAGATCCGCTATTCACTGCCAACGCTTTGGAAAATAAGACTATCAATCTGGAGCTTAAAAAAGAGCTCTTCCCATACCTAGTGTTTGAACAAAATGAAATTGTGGACGCAATAAAAGCATAAATAAGCTTTCATATAAAGGCGTCACGGGGGTCCTTAGTGCTCATATTTGCCAATATACTCGTCCTGGGCGATATCTAGAGAAGATGCAGTGTGTATGTTAGGGCATAACGGTTACCCTGCGTGTAAATTAGGAATTTCTGTTCTGGATCACTGGACAGCATCACCTCTCTACCATCCGGCGATCCGTAGAGCTGATCTACCCCATCCAAAGTTCTCACTTCTCAGCATTAAAAAAAACTTTATGCCGCAAATTCAGCACCTCTTGTGGAGGAGCAGATTAGGGAATATTTACTACAAATCTGAAATGGTCCATTATTACATTCAGGCGCTTGGCGTTCTGATTAAATCGCCAGGGTGGCTGCGGGAGGGTTTTTTTTAAATAAAAAAAAAACTATTTCATGCAGCCAACTGAAAGTTGGCTGCATGAAAGCCCACTAGAGGGCGCTCCGGAGGCGATCTTCCGATCGCCTCCGGCGCCCAGAATAAACAAGGAAGGCCGCAATGAGCGGCCTTCCTTGTTTTGCTTATATCGTCGCCATAGCGACGAGCGGAGTGACGTCATCGACGTCAGCCGACGTCCTGACGTCAGCCGCCTCCGATCCAGCCCTTAGCGCTGGCCGGAACTTTTTGTTCCGGCTACGCTGGGCTCAGGCGGCTGGGGGGACCCTCTTTCGCCGCTGCTCGCGGCGAATCGCCGCAGAGCGGCGGCGATCAGGCAGCACACGCGGCTGGCAAAGTGCCGGCTGCGTGTGCTGCTTTTTATTTCATTCAAATCGGCCCAGCAGGGCCTGAGCGGCAGCCGCTGGCGGTGTTGGACGAGCTGAGCTCGTCCAGACCGCTCAGCTGGTTAATGCACGAAAGGAGAACATAAACAAAATCTGATTACTTGAGGTTTTCAAATATCTGGCGCGTATCTTAACGGTCTTCCCGCCATTTTATCGATCTCCTGTTCTCCGCCAGCAATATACGCCTAGATTTGATCGGCCACGACGATTTGCACCCCCTATCCTATTGCTGCTGAGATGAATCTGCCGCCCTCATGTGGTCTCTCTGCTGCATCTCCCACCCAACCATACTAGTTATTCCAGCACTGATCGGTCTCCGTTCACATCGCGGATGACAGAGCCGGCTATAGGGGGGCGTAGTATGAGGATGACCCCCAATACTAACGTTCCAGCGGATATAGGACAGCCGTTATCCGCTGGAACGCTACTGCAATGAACCGATGACGTCACCACTTCCCATCCCAATGGAATCCACTGGTGGCGGCTCTGAGTGGGGATCATGAACAAGTAGCAGTTAGATGGCTGCTTAGTGTAACAATACTTCCCTAGAATGTATCTGCTCGGGTCTCCACACCTATCAGTGGAATACCGGTAGCGAGAACAATACCGGCTATTGTAGTGCGCAGCATACCGTCAGATGACGTGACAGCACTTTTATGGAGTAAGTGGGTGGCCCTGAAAAGGACCTTTTGCATAATAAGAGGAGGATTGGATCGGCTTATCCCCCGAAGCCGTAGAGGGTGCGCCCCTGGCGCTTGAGGGCGTACACCACATCCATGGCGGTGACCGTCTTCCTCTTGGCGTGCTCGGTGTAGGTGACGGCGTCCCGGATGACGTTCTCCAGGAAAACCTTCAGCACTCCGCGGGTCTCCTCATAGATGAGGCCGGAGATGCGCTTGACACCCCCTCTGCGGGCAAGGCGGCGGATGGCGGGCTTAGTGATGCCCTGGATGTTATCCCGGAGCACCTTCCTGTGGCGCTTAGCACCTCCTTTCCCGAGTCCCTTCCCGCCCTTTCCTCGGCCAGACATAGCTAAACTGCTGCTTCTTCTCCGATATAAGAGACGAACTAATCTATGCCGCCGCCTCTCCTCCTCTTATACAACCTTTGGCGGACCTGATGGGAGACTGCACACGAAGGGGCGGAGCACATTTTCCAGTTCTCTTCTCCACCCTAGGCCTATATCATAATGTACTGCTTGGAATAGATTATGTTGTTTGTATCCATACTGCCGACATTCGGATAATCCGTTTGTTTTCTTATTATTACGTGTCTCGTGTCCGGCCCTGATCTAGAATTCACAAAAAAACAATAATCCTAAAACTCGCCGATCTCTCATGAAACAGACATTTAGGGCATAGATGGGGATGAAACATTCCAGTCCACAGAATATCAGCGGGAAATTTGAAATAGCACCGGCTCTGCATCAGCCAATCACAGCTCCAGCCGCCTCTCTATTAAGCCGATAAGAATGCGAAGAAAGTGTTAATTCAGATTGCTAGCCGTTTCTGTGTACAGATACGAGTGTTTCAGTCAGTTATTTCGAAATTGCACCCCACATACTCTGGTTTTCAAAAATAAAAAGATAATTGCGGCATGGAATTGTAGATAACATTTATCTGTCTGGTCCCCTTTCTGCTAATACATGTGCACTTTACTGCTAGCGGCTCTGTGAAGGATTGAAAAACATCCGAGCGTTACTGGGGCCAATCAGAAAGCAAGGAACGTTTTTCATCGCGCTTCTCTCCTGGCACCAGAGCTGCAGCTACTTCAGCCACTGTACATGCAACCAGGATCAGGGAGCCTTGCCCAGATTCATTTACATACTAGCATGATCCGCCACTCGGAACTTTGGCGAAAGCATGTCACATGTAATTACACTGAGGAAAGACTATTTCTGTTCTGCTAGATGCGATGTTACAGCTCTGTATGGAGAATGTGGGGTGGCTCTGAAAAGAGCCTTTGTGTTCTGTGGGGGATACTAATGGATTATAACGTGCTTATGCCCTCTCGCCGCGGATCCTGCGGGCCAGCTGGATGTCTTTGGGCATGATGGTGACCCTCTTGGCGTGGATGGCGCACAGGTTGGTGTCCTCGAAGAGCCCCACCAGATAAGCCTCGCTGGCCTCCTGCAGAGCCATGACGGCCGAGCTCTGGAAGCGCAGGTCGGTCTTGAAGTCCTGGGCGATCTCCCGCACCAGGCGCTGGAAGGGCAGTTTGCGGATCAGCAGCTCGGTGGATTTCTGGTAGCGGCGGATCTCTCGGAGAGCCACTGTACCGGGCCGGTAGCGGTGAGGCTTCTTCACTCCTCCGGTAGCCGGGGCGCTCTTCCGGGCGGCTTTGGTAGCCAGCTGCTTGCGGGGAGCTTTCCCTCCGGTGGACTTGCGGGCGGTCTGCTTAGTTCTGGCCATTGCTCAGGCACTAATCTCTATTCACTTGCGGAAATAGAATGAGGCGAGTGACCGGGAGGCTCCTTTTTATACAGTTTGCGCCTCTCTGTCATTGGCTGCCTCAGACCACGCTCTCTAGTGACGCGTATACACCGCGGAGAGCCAATTGTCTTCCAATCCTCTGTCCAATCTCTGCCTGCACGGTGTAGCGTGCTGCGCGGGATCCAATCACCGGGCGGCTCCTCCTATAACCCCGCCCAGAGCAGCCAATGTCTGACCAGGAAACCATATTCCCGATACTCGTTTATAAGCGCCGTGACTTGTGATTGGCCGGGGTGATCGGGAGCTTTTATCTGAATGACTACTGGAGAGAACATTCGTTATATTTCAAATGTCCCGCCACAATATTGCTTTGTTCCATCAGCCGCCATTCTACAACGCTGCCTGGTTTTGTTCTTAATATTGAACTTTCTATCATCTTTAAAAGCCCCTCCATATACTATTTATATCTACTGGCGCAAGGTAAAAGTGGACAGGAATATAGGAGGATCAGTCACGTGTCTCTGCAGATCTGTTTATTATTCTGTATCGGGATGTAGACACACGTGGCAGCAGATCAGTCGGGCTGAGGATGAACTCCCCTTCCCGGTGTGCGGGGTAATAATAAGAAGGCTCCTAGCTCACACACCGGGACGAACGCTCTAGAACTCGGGGGGTTTGTGATCTAATGTAGTCCGGATGGGTCGCTTCTGAACACACACACCTTATCTGAATAAAAGCGCGGCAGAAGCATCAGATGGGGCGATCTATATCTATGCCTGCAGATGTACAGGAAAGAACTGCGTATTCTGTATTGTATGCTCTGCGTCATCTCCAACTACCCAGAGGTATCTGGGATTTCAGCCTCTAAGAAAAGTACTGAAATAGTTACTCCTAAATGCTGCAGCATCACCAAAGGTTCTCTGCTACAACTCGGGCTGTGATTAACGCTAGGAGTGCTTTTAAAAGCGGTTTTTACAATCTTTTGCCAATGCAATCTTATAGGGGATTTTTACACAAGCACTTCGCTCCAAAGTGAACACAATTTTTGGATGACATTAGCAAGGTTTAAAATCTCATGAGCTTAGAAAAGCTTTTAGTGTGAATAAACCCGGCCCGTACTGCTTATATGTATCGATTAAAAAGCACATGGCTGGGGCAGATCGATAACCTCCCCATGAGAACGTCTCTGCCCTTTTATGCAGCATATGGGGAAGGGCATCAATACTGGGATTGTGCTGTCCCTATGCAGTGAATAGGTGAATGTACAAAACAGCTCCGCAGTGAATGAGTGGGTGGCTCTGAAAAGAGCCTTTGGGTTTCCTGTGTAGTCGGGTGGGAGATTACTTGGCGCTGGTGTACTTGGTGACGGCCTTGGTGCCCTCGGACACGGCGTGCTTGGCCAGCTCTCCTGGCAGCAGCAGGCGGACGGCGGTCTGGATCTCCCTGGAAGTGATAGTGGAGCACTTGTTGTAATGAGCCAGGCGGGAAGCTTCCCCGGCGATGCGCTCGAAGATGTCATTAACGAAGGAGTTCATGATGCTCATGGCCTTGGAGGAGATGCCGGTGTCGGGGTGCACCTGCTTCAGCACCTTGTACACGTAGATTAGTGTTGTCCGGATCATGAACGATTCGGATCTTTGATCCGAATCTATTTTATGAGTCGATCATCCGAATCATCAAAATGAGTGATTCGGATCGCAAAATGGGGCGGGGTCAGGAGCGGCACGCCCCCTCTCAGCGGGCAGCGGGGTTCGGGAAGCAGAGCAGGGATGGATAGCTGAGTTGGAGAGGAGCCAGCCTTGAAGGGAGACAGGTAGATGAGAGAGAGGGGACATGGGTGCCACTGCCAGATATGTGTAGAGCACACATACTGGCTTTCCTAATGCCTCCATGGCAGCACCTACGGGTTAGTTGCCCCGCCCACTCACCCCATAGGACAGGTAACTAGATAAGTTGAAGCCACCGCCCCTGCTACCTGTCTCTGTTTTTCGTCCTCACCTCGGACACGGTAACTGCGGTGCACCCGACCGACCATCCTGGAAGGTGGTTTTTCTTTCCCCAGGTTCAGCCTCTCCTGGGAAGGGCCCTGTGTGCTCCAATGGTCCACCGGTGGCCAGGCCCCCGTTCTACTGGTCTTGGGGGGTCCTTACGGCATGGCTGCACTTCAGGGGTTGTCAGGTAAAAAGGCTAAAAGCTTTTTTTTTTTCTTACAGCATGCCGGTAATTCCTTGTGTTCCTAAGGACTAACAGTCCGTGGTAGTGCGGGTCGGTGAGACGCGGCGTGCGTTCCACCTCTTTCTCTCTTCCTCCTCCAAGTTCCCTCCTCCTACGTTCTATGCGTTCCATCAGGCGCATAGAGGTCGCGTCTTCCGCATACGTCACTTCTGCAAGGCGGAGGGGACGCAGCGGGGACGCCCAAGGGGAGGGAGCGCCACGCATTCAAAGGGCGGATCAGGAAGGGGACTCCGGGCTGACACAGCGGCGAGCGGTGGAACAAGCAGGACGGTTCTTGTCTGGGCGTGCAGAGCGGCAGAGCGAGGTAGGACGTTTTTATTGAACACTATGCAGGAGCTATGTACATTATTAGGGAGAGCATAGCCCTCACGCTAGCATTTGTATTACAGATGGAGGAGGGGGGAGAGGAAAGAGAGGACACTGCCTCACAAGTTGAGGAAACAGGAGACCCAGACGCACATAATACAGACCAACAGTATGATAAAAGGTAGGGTGCACCAGGTGAGTATACTTAGAGGTACTAGGTAGGGGAAAAGAGTGCAGAAGCTAAAGGACTTATCCTTGTCCCCTGACAGCCCCAGAAGATACAACCAAGACAGCAACTATCAAGCATATTATAGGAAACCCAGATCACCGCAGAGAACACAAGTAGATTATTATGGCTACAGATCTAGAAGCAGATCCCCACGAGAATACGACAGATATCGATATCATCACCATCACAGATCATCAAGACATTGCTGGTCATGTGGAAGAACTCCACTTCCAGGGAAATTAATGTGTCACAGATGCTTCTCACAAATGCCATCCGAACAGCATCAGCCTATGGAGGTGGCGGAGCTAATCAAAAAGGCGGTACAGGAATCTATGGCGAATTACATAGCCACAACAGCACAAGCAACACAAATAGCGCCGACTCCCCCGGCACCACAACCAGAAGGATCTGACGAGGAGGACATACCAACAGGATTCGATTTCTCATTGGTGGAACCCTACGTCAGGGCTGTTAGGCAAGCCATTGAGTGGGAGGAGGAACAGGAGCTTCCTGATTCCAAACAGAAAAAGACATATTACAAGCATTTGAAGAAAACCAGTATATACTTTCCATTCATGGACGAGATTGGCGAGATCATACACTAGGAATGGAGTAAGATGGACAAGAAGCCCAGTATGAGCAATCGCCTAAACAAGTTATACCCTTTACCTAGTGAAAAGACTAAAACCTTGGAAGAAGCCCCAACGGTAGATGCTTCAGTCATGAGACTGGCAAAACACGTTACCTTGCCTACGGAAGATGCAGTCTCATTCAAGGATCCAAACGATAGAAAGATGGATAATGATCTGAAAAGAGTCTACACAGTAACCGGTGGGACTCTAAAACCCGCGATAGCTCTGACGTCAGTGAGCAGAGCTGTAAAGGCCTGGACTGAGAATTTACAGACGGCAATTCAAGCAGACACGGACAAGGAAACACTTATTAACTCTCTACAAGAGTTCAACTTGACGGCCGACTTCATAGGGGAGGCGGCGATAGATATAGTGAGAAGCTCAGCAAGAACAATGATATACTCAGTGGCAGCACGTAGAGCGCTATGGCTGAGGTCCTGGTCAGCAGATAATATGTCAAAACAAAACTGGTGCAGAATCCCATTTGACGGGAAGACACTATTTGGAGATAAAATGGACTCGGCGATCTCGAAGGTCACAGGCGGAAGATCAGGCCTAATACCGCAGGATCGAAAAACAAAAAGATTCCCCTCTGGTCAACAATTCAGAACACAACAGACTAGGTTTCGAAATTCAAAATCGTATAAACCAGGCAAGGAGTTCAGAAGGAACTGGCAAGGAGGACAAGCAACACTGCAAAAACTTAATAGGCAGAGGGCAACAACTTCTGCACCTAGTACATCCAAGGGGTTTTGAGGGTGCGCCCGCCCACCTGTGCCCGGTGGGGGCGAGACTCCGTTTTTTCGGGCACAGGTGGGCGGAGCACATTCACAATCCCTGGGTGATCGACACCATAACCAAGGGGCACCGATGGAGCTTCAAATCCAACCCTCCGAGAAACTTATTTATACAAACGAAGCTTCCAACCTCACACGACAAACAAAGAATACTCATGTCCTATATAGAAGAACTAATCCTGAAGAAGGCCGTAGTTACGGTTCCACACGAAGAGCAGGGTACAGGACTATATTCACCACTGTTTTTCGTGAAGAAGAAAACAGGGGACCTAAGACCAGTACTGGACTTACGAGAGTTAAACAGGCACATAAAAGTCCACCATTTCAAGATGGAGTCATTACAATCAGTGGTAACAGCAGTAGCCACAGGGGATTGGATTCTATCCATAGACCTGGAGGATGCTTACCTCCATATACCCATTCACCACAAATTTCGACGATATCTAAGATTCTGTGTGGGAGAACTACATCTGCAATTTGTATGCCTACCGTTTGGTATAAACACGGCACCACGAACATTCACCAAAGTATTGGTACAGGTCATAGCCCTCCTACGCCTCAGAGGGCTGAGGACTTACCATTACTTAGACGACATAATCCTGTTAGCCCAGAGCAAGGAAACCATTCTGGAACACAGAGAAACCTTAATAGATACACTACAGACCTTCGGCTGGAAAATAAGTTGGAAAAAGAGTCAGCTAACTCCATCACAAGACACAGTATTCCTAGGAGCCAGATTCCAGACCCTACTCAATGCGGTAGGGCTGCCAGAAGAAAGGAAGGAGTCCATTATATTAAGAGTACAGGAAGTCAAACAGAGATCACAATGCCGAGCAAGACAATGCATGAGCCTACTAGGAGTACTGACCTCCACCATCCTGATGGTCCCATGGGCCCAGTGGCATATGAGAGCATTCCAGTGGGGTTTCCTCACGCAATGGGACGGAGCCAGCCTGAATCAGAGAATTCAGATAACATCCGCTATGAGAGACAGCCTGGACTGGTGGGAATCCATACACAATCTCTCCAGGACGCAACCAATTACGCAGAAGGATCCCCTCATACTCACAACAGACGCCAGCAGCAGGGGATGGGGAGCTTTTCTTGGTTCCAGAACTGCACAAGGTTGTTGGGGTCCGGAATATTGCAATCAACCCTCAAATATTCTAGAACTGAGAGCGGCCAGACAGGCAATACAGCACTTCCTCCCGAGTTTAACGAACGAAGTAATACTTCTCAGAATGGACAACAGAACAGCTGTTGCGTATATCAACAGACAGGGAGGGACAAAAAGCCTGAGGCTATTGCAGGAGACATCCCAGATAATGGGCTTGGCGGAGAGACACCTTCTCGGTCTAAAAGCAACCTATATTCCGGGAACCCAGAATACGAAGGCGGATTATCTGAGCCGCCACCACATATCCAACAACGAATGGACGCTCAATCAGGAGATTTTCAACAGGGTATGCCACAGATGGGGTCGCCCAGAAGTGGATCTGATGGCGACATCCCAGAACTCGAAGTGCCAGAGATTTTACTCTCAACACCCGAGCAGCCTAGCAGAAGCAGTAGATGCACTGACGACGACTTGGGACTTCAAACTAGGCTATGTTTTTCCCCCTACCCCAATGATCAGCAGGATCCTCAACAAAGTGGCAGCAGAAAAGGCAACAATTATAGCAATAATACCGTTCTGGCCGCATCGGCCCTGGTTTCCCCTATTATGGAGCCTGAAGGTGGAGCCTCCCTGGCACCTACCAGTGACGGACAGGATGCTACACCAGGGACCGATTGTACATCCAAACCCTCACAAGTTGAATTTAACGGCCTGGTTGTTGAGGGGGAAAAACTGAGGCAAGCAGGATGCTCCGAAAAAGTTATAGGCACACTGTTAAAAGCACGAAAACCTTCCACAAACAGGACCTATTATAACATCTGGAACAGGTTCATAGAGTTCGCAAATACAGAACAATTTGAAGCATCTCACCCCCAGGTACATCAGGTGCTAGATTTCCTGCAAACAGGATTAGACAAACAATTAAGCTATTCAGCTATAAAGGTACAGGTCACAGCAATATCGGCATTAACAGGCCAAAGGTGGGCCACAAACCCTCTAATTGTCCAGTTCCTCAGAGGGGCAATGAAAATTAAGCCACCAAGAAAGAACTTTTTCCCTAAATGGGACCTCCCTTTGGTCTTGGACGCCTTAACCGCAGCACCATACGAACCATTGGAAGAATGTTCATTACAAAATCTGACCTTGAAAACGGCATTCCTGCTAGCAGTGGCTTCTGCAAGGAGAGTGTCAGAGATCCAGGCAATTGGCATAAAGGAACCGTCACTTACCTTTTTTGCTGATAGAGTCGTCATCAGACCTGTACAGCACTTCTTGCCAAAGGTCTCCACATCATTCCACTTTAACCAAGACTGGACATTACCTACCTTCCAGGAACAGGAATCAGGAATGCTTCACAAACTGGACATAGGACGACTACTAAAACAGTACTTGCAGGTCACAGAAACTTTTAGGAAAGCAGAAACACTATTAATAATACCAGCCGGCTATAGAAAGGGCGAATCAGCATCGTCGAGATCTATAGCAGCCTGGATAATCAAAGTGATTCAAGCCGCATACAGATCGGCTAGCCTAGAGCCTCCCCAAGAGATTTCGGCGCACTCTACCAGATCAGTCGCCACATCTTGGGCAGCATACGCCAGAGTTTCAGCTGACAAAATCTGTCAGGCGGCTAATTGGAAAACAACCCACACTTTCATGCACCATTATAAAGTGGATCCTGCCGCAAACTCATCAGTGGAGTTTGGCAGGACAGTATTGTCATTGCAAAATTTGCAGAAAGACGGTTAACTTTCTTTTGTTGTTGTTGTAAACTATAAATTTGTTTATTAAATATTGCACTGGTGCACTCGCAGAATTGGTCCCGCCCTTCATTTATATAAGAAATTTGCTAGTTAGATCCCGTAGGTGCTGCCATGGAGGCATTAGGAAAGCGGAAAATTGTATACTTACCTACCGGTAATTTTCCTTTCCTGATGCATCCATGGCAGCACATAGGACCCACCCTACTGCTCGGTGAGGTCGAAAAAGAAGTAGACAGGTAGCAGGGGCGGTGGCTTCAACTTATCTAGTTACCTGTCCTATGGGGTGAGTGGGCGGGGCAACTAACCCGTAGGTGCTGCCATGGATGCATCAGGAAAGGAAAATTACCGGTAGGTAAGTATACAATTTTCCGCTATAACATTCTGCCCATTATAGGCTGGCTGTTCCGTAGTGCTGCACAGTGAACACATGGGAAGCTTTTGGCTCAGCATAGCTCAGTAACTTTGCAGACAGTGTGATTGAAAGGCAATATAATCCTCCTGCACTCGGCACTAAACAGCTGCACTTATCTTCTGGGAATGCTTTCTTTCACTGTGCGACCTTTTCTTTCAAAGTGTACAGATGAACATATATGATATAGGTGAAATATATGTAAAGCATATGACTTCAGCATGTGGGTATTACGTGCAAACATTTCTGTTCTCTGCTCGTCCCTCCTCCCTTCTCTGTCCACTCCCTGCCCTCTGTCCATCTTCTCCCCTTCTCTGTGTGTCCACTCCCTCCCCTTCTCCTGTCCACAGACCTGTCCTGCTGTTCATTTCACCCCGAATGCTTCTGGTAGTAAAATGATCCGAGATTCGAATCAAAGATCCGGATCTCTTCAATGATCCGATTCGAATCATCCGGATCATTGAAAAGATCCGAACTTCCCATCTCTAACGTAGATGGCGTAGCTCTCCTTCCTGGTCTTCCTGCGCTTCTTGCCGTCCTTCTTCTGCACCTTACTCACCGCTTTCTTAGAGCCCTTCTTGGGCGCCGGGGCGGACTTAGCTGGTTCAACCATAACTGCTAATTCTCAGTAACTCTGCAGAGTGCGGAGACACAATGAGGAGCAGCGCCGCCTCCCCTCCTTATATAGGCCGCCTATGCTAATCAGGCTGCAGGAGAGCCGGCTCACACTATTGGATAGCGTCACTAGCGCCGCCTGATTACCGCCCCTTATATCTGATTGGCAGGAGGAGAAATTTCCATAGTTGAAGGGCGCAACTAAGAAATCAAATCGCAATTAGTTACTAACGTATAGAGCCCCGCCCTATCGTTTGCTGATTGGTGGATTGTCAGACTCTTATGCTGTTGGCTGAGTTGAATAGCAGCCAATCAGGTGGCAGCGAGGGGCGGGCAGCAGAGTATATAGGGCAGGAGGAGGGGCGGGTTCGGTTATTCTCGTGTTGGAGAGTTATCTGTATTAGAGATGGGAAGTTCGGATCTTTTCAATGATCCGGATGATTCGAATCGGATCATTGAAGAGATCCGGATCTTTGATTCGAATCTCGGATCATTTTACTACCGCAAGCATTCGGGGGTGAAATGAACAGCAGGACAGGTCTGTGGACAGGAGAAGGGGAGGGAGTGGACACACAGAGAAGGGGAGAAGATGGACAGAGGGCAGGGAGTGGACAGGGAAGGGAGGAGGGACGAGCAGAGAGCAGAAATGTTTGCACGTAATACCCACATGCTAAAGTCATATACTTTACATATATTTCACCTATATGTTCATCTGTACACTTTGAAAGAAAAGGTCGCACAGTGAAAGAAAGCATTCCCAGAAGATAAGTGCAGCTGTTTAGTGCCGAGTGCAGGAGGATTATATTGCCTTTCAATCACACTGTCTGCAAAGTTACTGAGCTGTGCTGAGCCAAAAGCTTCCAATGTGATCACTGTGCAGCACTACGGAACAGCCAGCCCATCTCAGCTCTGCTTCCAGGACCCCGATGCCCGCTGAGAGGGGGCGTGTCGCTCCTGGCCCCGCCCCTTTTGCGATCCGAATCACTCATTTTGATGATTCGGATGATCGACTCATAAAATAGATTCGGATCAAAGATCCGAATGGTTCATGATCCGGACAACACTAATCTGTATCCCTGAAGTCATCATGTCCGGAAGAGGCAAACAAGCCGGCAAGGCTCGTGCTAAGGCCAAGACTCGCTCCTCCCGGGCTGGGCTGCAGTTCCCAGTCGGCCGTGTTCACCGTCTGCTGAGGAAGGGCAACTATGCGGAGCGGGTGGGGGCCGGAGCTCCGGTCTATCTGGCCGCAGTGCTGGAGTATCTGACCGCTGAGATCCTGGAGCTGGCTGGTAACGCCGCCCGGGACAACAAGAAGACCCGCATCATCCCCCGCCACCTGCAGCTGGCCGTGCGCAACGACGAGGAGCTCAACAAGCCGCTGGGTGGGGTGACCATCGCCCAGGGGGGCGTCCTGCCCAACATCCAGGCCGTGCTGCTGCCCAAGAAGACCGAGAGCCACAAGGCCGCCAAGAGCAAGTAATTCCCTGCAGCTAAAGCTATTTCACCGAACACCACAAAGGCTCTTTTCAGAGCCACCCACACTGGCCTCAATTCACGGAGTATTATCAAACGTTTATCAAACACTTTATCAAACGTTTGATAATTTACCTCATGGGTAAAATCTCATTTTAAATTCACTAAGGTGTTAAATATTTATCGAATGTTTTACCGATAAAACGTTCAACAAATATATAACACCTTAGTGAATTCAAAATGAGATTTTACCCATGAGGTAAATTATCAAACGTTTGATAAAGTGTTTGATAAACGTTTGATAATGCTCCGTGAATTGAGGCCACTGTCTATAGAGAGCCTGATGCGCATTATCACTGTTTCCTCCGCATGCAGAGACGTTTCACTTTATTATAAGTCTCCCTCGAATAAGCGGGTAACAATGTAACCTACAAATCAATGGTAATATTTCCTAGACAGAAATCACGCTCTACAACGGCCGCATGCGTTATAAGCGGATCAGAGAGATCCTCCTGACTGGCCGTTACACGCGTTCCTGTTACAGGGGGAATGTAATGCGGCTGTGCAGTAACTTCCTCCCAATCCACCCGCGTATAAGCGGAGCAGGAAGCACGTGTATAGGGAAGCGCTATCCGCAGCCAATAGAGAACATCAGCTTCATATACGGAAGTGTAAACGTTCCTCTGTCTTATCGGGCTTGTTTTAATTGGGATATCATTGTGTAGTACAAACCATACTGCATATTTATCTATGCACTAGATGTCTGATTCACTACCTGGAGAGTAATAGTCCGACACTGCTATTGGCTGATGGGAGAAGCTTCTGTAGCTGTGATTAGTGGAGGCAGAGCAGGTGCTGTTTTCATATTTGCCGCTGAATTTCCCCGGAGCAGCCGGGATGGGTGTGTAGCTCTGTGTTGCGGCATCACGTGATGCTGTACCGGCAGCTGCCCCGTAATATTTAGCATTTCCCCGGCAATGCCAGCTCACACATGATTATATATGTGGATGTTTGGAGCCGGTCCAGCTTAAAGCGGTACAACGGCATTTGCGAAATATTTTTTTCTTTTTTTACGTGTTAGAAAAAGTATTGTACTGTAATCAGATATTGAAGCAATGGATTGTGTTGCCTTTGGGACGTCTACATTTTGGAGGGAACTAACACAAAGGCACCGGAGTGTTGTTCTCTCATTCCCCTCATGGTGGCAGTGGTGCGCCGCCGGGAACATACAGGAAATCATTCTGCAACAGAAATGATACTTTGTATTTGCGTGTACGGGGAAGGAAATGTTATGTAGATAGTTACAGAAACATAGCACTTTTATGGAACAGGTGGGTGGCCCTGAAAAGGACCTTTTGTTCAATAATGAGAATTGGATTGGCTTATCCCCCGAAGCCGTAGAGGGTACGCCCCTGGCGCTTGAGGGCGTACACCACATCCATGGCGGTGACCGTCTTCCTCTTGGCGTGCTCGGTGTAGGTGACGGCGTCCCGGATGACGTTCTCCAGGAAAACCTTCAGCACTCCGCGGGTCTCCTCATAGATGAGGCCGGAGATGCGCTTGACACTAGTGTTGTCCGGATCATGAACGATTCGGATCTTTGATCCGAATCTATTTTGTGAGTCGAATCATCCGAATCATCAAAATGAGTAATTTGGATCGCAAAAGGGGCGGGGCCAGGAGCGACACGCCCCCTCTCAGCGGGCAGCGGGGTCCTGGAAGCAGAGCTGAGATGGATCGCTCTGTTGGAGGGGACTCAGGGGAGGCAGCCTTGCAGGGACAGCAGGTAGAGGAGAGAGGGGGGGACATGGGTGCCACTGCCAGATATGTGTAGAGCACACATAGGGCTCTATTCTCAAAGACTTCCCGCATGCGGTAAAGTACATGCGGGAAGTTTGCACCCAAAATACCGCCAAGTTGGAATTCTCAAAATGTTCCGCATGTTTTTTCCGCATGCGGAAAAAGTGTGATAAAAGTGCGGGATTCATGCGGAAAAATTTCCGCAAAAGTCGGTATTTTCCGCAATAAAATATCAATTCTTAAAAATGTTCAGGCGCATCATTTCGTCGTTAATTACCGATTTTTTTATCACCTACAAGTAGTAGGTGATATATTCCGCATCCCATTGACTTTAATGAAGTGTGGAGGCTTAAGGGCTGTGCTTGCTGGACTTTAACTTTTTTTTTAAACATTTTTTCATGCGACCTTTTTACCGCATCAATCCCGCATGAATAATGGCTGTTTCCGCATCTTTTTTTCCCGCATGCGGAAAACATGCGGAAAATATTAGTGAATATGGAAAAAATGCGGAGTTTACCGCTGGCGGAAATATAGCGGTAAAATTTTGCGGTGTTTTTGCCTGTTAGTGAATAGAGCCCATACTGGCTATAACGTGCTGCTGATTATAGGCTGTCTGTTCCGTAGTTGTGCACAGTGAACACATTGGAAGCTTTTGGCTCAGCTCAGCCCAGTAACTGTGCAGGCACTGTGATTGCAGTGCAATATGATCCTCCTAAACAGGCATGGTCGGAATAGCCGATTTCCGTTTCCGGCACAATTCCGCATTCCGTCATATAGAAATTCCGTTACCGTTCCATTCCGACGGTATACCGGGGCAGTTCCGCGGAATTCCGACTTATACGGAATTCCGTCGGAAAAATTTTAAAATATCTCTCTCCTCCTCCTCCTCTCCATCCATATCATGCAGTAGGGAATTGCAGATTTTCAAAACAGCTTATATACCATAGCTGGGATTTGAACCCAGGACCTAGTGTATAGTAGGTACCTGTCTTAACCTCTAGACCATGACCCACACTACATGCTAAAGCTGGCGGTAGCATAAACCATACTTCCATTATGATCAATTCGATAGAAAAAGTAGCATGATTAAGGATTAGTACTTTTTGAAAAGCATGCTTATATACCATAGCTGGGATTTGAACCCAGGACCTAGTGTGTAGTAGGTATCTGTCTTACCCTCTAGACCAGTGTTTCCCAACCAGTGTGCCGCGGCACACTAGTGTGCCGCGGCATGTTGCCCGGTGTGCCGTACAGGTCTGGCCTCTCGCCAGACCTGTACCTACTTTAGGGTGCAGGAGGGGGGGAAGTAGCGCTAGAAGGAGGGGCAGTGGAGGCAGCGGTGGGGAGGGGGGAAATATCCCCCCCCTCCCTCACCTGGTACCCCTCCTTCTGCCTCTCTCCCCCTCCGTTTAGCGGTGGCAAGTGCGGCTCGGCGGCGGGGAGGCATACGGAGAATTACTCACCACTTCCGCGTTCCAAGCGCCGGCAGCGTCATGTCGTCACACATCTCCGCCTTCAATGCCGCCCACTGTTCTTCCTGATTAGCGGAAGCACAGTGGGCGCTATTGAAGGCGGAGATGTGTGACGACATGACGTTGCCGGCGCTTGGAACGCAGAAGTGGTGAGTAATTCTCCGTATGCCTCCCCGCCGCCGAGCCGCACTTGCCACCGCTAAACGGAGAGGGAGAGAGGCAGAAGGAGGGGTCCCAGGTGAGGGAGGGGGGGATATTTCCCCCCTCCCCACCGCTGCCTCCACTGCCCTTCCTTCTAGCGCTGCTTCCCCCCCTCCTGGGCATCTATACTGGGGGAACTGTACTAGCTATACTGGGGGCAACGAAACTAGCTATACTGGGGGCAACGAAACTAGCTATACTGGGGGCAACGAAACTACCTACACTGGGGGCAGCTATACTAGCTATACGGGGGCAACGAAACTAGCTATACTGGGGGAAACAAAACTACCTACACTGGGGGCAACTAAACTAGCTATACTGGGGGCAACTATACTAGCTATACTGGGCACTATACTGGGGCACTACCTACCTATACTGGGCACTATGCTAGCTATACTGGGCACTATGCTAGCTATACTGGGCACTATACTAGCTATCTGGGTACTATACTAGCTATACTGGGCACTTTACTGGCTATACTGGGGCACTACCTATCCATACTGGGACTATACTAGCTATACTGGGGCACTATACTAGCTATACTGGGGCACTATACTGGGGTAACTATACTAACCATACTGGGGCAACTAAACTCCCTATACTGGGGCAACTATGCTAGCTATGCAGCCGCCCCCCCCCCCCCCCCCCCATAGCACGGCACTGTCCACTAGGTCACGCAAACATCCGCGCCGCCGCCGTTCCCCGGAGAAAAATATGGTCAGAAAGTGTTCCCCGGCCCGGAAAAGGTTGGGAACTACTGCTCTAGACCATGACCCACACTGCATGCTAAAGCTGGCGGTAGCATAAACCATACTTCCATTATGATCAATTCGATAGAAAAAGTAGCATGGTTAAGGATTTGTACTTTTTGAAAAGCATGCTTATATACCATAGCTGGGATTTGAACCCAGGACCTAGTGTGTAGTAGGTATCTGTCTTACCCTCTAGACCATGACCCACACTACATACTAAAGCTGGCGGTAGCATAAACCATACTTCCATTATGATCAATTCGATAGAAAAAGTAGCATGATTAAGGATTAGTACTTTTTGAAAAGCATGCTTATATACCATAGCTGGGATTTGAACCCAGGACCTAGTGTGTAGTAGGTATCTGTCTTACCCTCTAGACCATGACCCACACTGCATGCTACAGCTGGCGGTAGCATAAACCATACTTCCATTATGATCAATTCGATAGAAAAAGTAGCATGGTTAAGGATTTGTACTTTTTGAAAAGCATGCTTATATACCATAGCTGGGATTTGAACCCAGGACCTAGTGTGTAGTAGGTATCTGTCTTACCCTCTAGACCATGACCCACACTACATGCTAAAGCTGGCGGTAGCATAAACCATACTTCTATTATGATCAATTCGATAGAAAAAGTAGCATGATTAAGGATTTGTACTTTTTGAAAAGCATGCTTATATACCATAGCTGGGATTTGAACCCAGAACCTAGTGTGTAGTAGGTATCTGTCTTACCCTCTAGACCATGAACCACACTGCATGGTAGTAGGTATCTGTCTTACCCACTAGTAAGGCTGAGGCTGGAGAGGCTGCAGCCTCAGGGCACAGTGTAGGAGGGGGTGCACAATTCATTCAGCTGTCATTCCCAATTGTGTTTGAAGCAGAAAGAAATAAGAAAAGGTGATACATGGCAGCGACTGCAAGCCAGATAAGTAGAGATTAAGGTGTTGGGGGTGGGGGGGGGCTGGGGCACCTCTTAGTGTAATAGCAACCTCTATACTCATTTCTCCTTGGAGGGGGGGGTGGGCATCTGGGGGACCCCTTTTTAAAGGGGACTCCCAGATTCCACCATGAACCTCCCCCCCAGGAAATCGCGGCCTCCACCTCCACCGCCCATCGGAGGTGGAGAAGAGCCCCTTGTCCTTGGATTGGACAAGGGCTCGGAGGGGGAGGGGAAAGCTTGGCTGCCCCTCCCCTTCCGAGACCCCCCAATCCATGGACCATGCGGGCTGGTATAGTCAGGGTGCGGAGCCCCACGCGGCCGGTGCTCCGCATTCTGGCTATCCCAGCCTGCATGGGGGACAAGGGGTTAAAGAGGTCTGGGAGGGGGGACCCCACGTCGTTTTTTTTTAATATTTCCCACACTCAGAACGAAGTAAGTAAAACTCTTCCCACTTGGGGGAATCTATGAAAATAATACACTATTGTTACCTGTGCAAAAAAAACTGACATTTTCTGCATTTAAAAGACATTTTCGCCCTTGAAACTTAAAAATCGATTTTCTCAAAAACTATAAGGTCTTTTTGAAAAAAAAAATTTTCCTCTTATTCCCACTGATCCCCTTAATATACCCTGGGAATTTGGTGTTCCTAAACTTTAAGCAGGCTTTGCTATTAACCGTTAAAGTCGGCGGGTTTTTAAATGTTTACATTTTTCCTTTGAAACTTTAACATCGATTTTCTCAAAAACTATAAGGTCTTTTTGAAAAAAAAATTTTACCTCTTATTCCTCCTGATCTCCTTAATATATTCTCCAAATTTGAGGCTCTTAGCATTTAAGGGGGCTTTGTTATCAACCCTTAAAGTCGGCGGCTTTTTTATATTATACGGAGCGTTACGGTTTAACGCGAAATTACGGTAGCGTTTAATGCGAAATTACAGCATGTACGAAACGCGAAATTACGCGTTGAAAATTACGCTTGCGGTATTTTCAATTACGATTTTAATGGCAATTACGCTACTGTAATTTCGCATCGTAATCGCAAATTTCGCATGCGTAATTTTAGTAATGCGAAATTACGAAAATTTCAGCTCAACAAGGAGCCCCATTGGTCCTTAGCAGACCAATGGGGTTCCTTCAAATCAGAAGGAACCCCATTGGTCTGCTAAGGACCAATGGGGCTCCTTGGAGCCCAAATACAAAGATGCTTAGAGAGCTCTGAGCTATATAGCTCAGAGCTCTGTCGGGTCCGTGCAGCACGGACGCGTATGCGGCGGCTGAGCGGCGAGTGGCGTCGGGTGCGGCGTAGTTACAATGTAACAAAGTTGTTACATTGTAATAACTTTGTTACATTGTAACTGATAGAACATTTCCGAGGATATTGCGTGGGATCATTTATTTAAAGGGACAGGTAAGTATTAATGGTTAATTAAGAATATTAAAGGACTTTTTTCGTGGTTATGTTTTTTGTTCAATTAAAATACTTTTTCTAAGTGTTTGTGTGTTTATTTACTTTTAACTCTTAAAGGAAATGGGTAAGGGGTACAAGTACCTCTATACTCATTTCTCCTGGAAGGGGGGGTGGGCATCTCGGGGACCCCTTTTTAAAGGGGACTCCCAGATTCCACCATGAACCCCCCCCCCCAGGAAATCGCGGCCTCCACCTCCACCGCCCATCGGAGGTGGAGAAGAGCCCCTTGTCCTTAGATTGGACAAGGGCTCGGAGGGGGAGGGGAAAGCTTGGCTGCCCCTCCCCTTCCGAGACCCCCCAATCCATGGACCATGCGGGCTGGTATAGTCAGGGTGCGGAGCCCCACGCGGCCGGTGCTCCGCATTCTGGCTATCCCAGCCTGCATGGGGGACAAGGGGTTAAAGAGGTCTGAGAGGGGGGGACCCCACGTCGTTTTTTTTTTATATTTCCCACACTCAGAACGAAGTAAGTAAAACTCTTCCCACTTGGGGGAATCTATGAAAATAAAACACTATTGTTACCTGTGCAAAAAAAACTGACATTTTCCGCATTTAAAAGACATTTTTGCCCTTGAAAATTAAAAATCGATTTTCTCAAAAACTATAAGGTCTTTTTGAAAAAAAAAATTTCCTCTTATTCCCACTGATCCCCTTAATATACCCTAGGAATTTGGTGTTCCTAAACTTTAAGCAGGCTTTGCTATTAATCGTTAAAGTCGGCGGGTTTTTAAATGTATACATTTTTACTTTGAAACTTTAACATCGATTTTCTCAAAAAATATAAGGTCTTTTTGCAAAAAAATTTTTTTCCTCTTATTCCCCCTGATCTCCTTAATATATTCTCCAAATTTGAGGCTCTTAGCATTTAAGGGGGCTTTGCTATTAACCCTTAAAGTTGGCGGGTTTTTTATATTATACGGAACGTTACGGTTTAACGCGAAATTACGGTATGGTTTAATGCGAAATTACGGCATGACCGAAACGCGAAATTACGCGTTGAAAATTACGCTTACGGTATTTTCAATTACGATTTTAATGGCAATTACGCTACTGTAATTTCGCATCGTAATCGCAAATTTCGCATGCGTAATTATAGTAATGCGAAATTACAAAAATTTCGGCTCAACTCGGGCTTAGTGATGCCCTGGATGTTATCCCGGAACACCTTCCTGTGCCGCTTGGCGCCTCCTTTCCCGAGTCCCTTCCCGCCCTTTCCTCAGCCAGACATGACTGAACTGCTGTTTGTTTATTGGTAAAATAAAAACGTACTGATGTATGCAGCTGCGTCCCCTCCTCTTATGCAGCCTGGGCGGACCTGAGGGGCGACCTCGGGCGGGGCCACAGGCAGCACCGCCATGATTGGAGAATTTCATCTATTGTAAATATCTGATGGAGCAGTGCTTTTCAGCGCTGCTAGATTTGGGCGCAGCCGGCGCCTCCATTATCTGTAATAAGAATCACTCCTATTCTGATGTTTAGCAGCAGCGCTACATACAGAATAAGTTGATTATATTCGCGGTAATCCTTTCTTTCGACAGAAAACAAGTGTGAGTCCTAGGTTTTGCTCTGCTTATCTCACATTGGACATATGACAGCTGTGCTAAATGATGATCTATTCTAGTGGTGCTCACCGCCAGGTCGTGATCACGCTTACGCCTCGGACACGAAAATCCGTGAATAGATTTGCAACCACGAAAATCTGCTTCGGCTACGCGTGAATGCGGACAGAAATCCGCATTCACGCTCGTGAAACCCGGCGCTGAAGTCGTGGTTTGCGGAAATGCGTCAAACTATGCGGAAGTGACACATTGCAGGCCAATCAGAGTGCCCCAGCCAGGCCCTAGCAACCAATCACAGGAGGGGAGCTATGCCCTCCCCTCCTGAATATAAAGCGGCGGCCATGATGGAAAAGCTCTGTCCTTGCTAGACTGTGGTGCTGAGAGGATTATCTCCAGGCCATTGTTGTTTGAGCAAGTGCATTTATTGTGTTAAAAACAAAGCGTTTTTTTTGCTAACACTGCTCTTATACTGTACACAGTTAGCTAGTCAGTGAGTGATTGCTGTAGTTAGTTGTAGTCAGTGTAGTGTAGTGGGAGTCTAGTGATTATTTAACTGTGTGTAGTGCAGGCAGGTTCAGTGCTGCAGTGTAGTCAGTGTAGTGGGAGTGGGGATTATCTGTGTGTAGTGCAGGCAGGCAGGTTAGTGCAACAGCAGTGTTTACTTGCATATTCCAGTGACAGTTATACACTTGTACTATTTGCAGGCAGCCAGTCACACCGCCGGCGCCGCCACTCTCTGCCAGCGCTGTTCATTCATTCTGTCAGTGACCTTGTGCCGTGCCCAGTGCCCACTGCTCGCTCGCTGGCATATGAGCAGCTCATTACACAGTGTGACATCCTTGTGTGCCCACTGCATCCTTCAGTGACCTAGTTGTATATCCAGTGCCCACTGCTGTGCCCACTGCATCCTTCAGTGACCTTGTACTGTGCCCACTGCATCCTTCAGTGACCTAGTTGTATATCCAGAGCCCACTGCTGTGCCCACTGCATCCTTCAGTGACCTTGTGCTGTGCCCACTGCATCCTTCAGTGACCTAGTTGTATATCCAGTGCCCACTGCTGTGCCCACTGCATCCTTCAGTGACCTTGTACTCAGGGCCGGCCCTAGACTTTTTGCCGCCTGAGGCAAATTTTAAAACTCACCTCTTCCTCGTTCCAACGTGCACTCCACTGACGTCACTTCCTGCAACGCCGGCCACGTACAATACTGTGGGCGGCGTTGCAGGAAGTGACGTCAGTGGAGCGCACGCTGGAACGAGGAAGAGGTGAGTGATCCCCCGCCCGTGCCTCTTACTGTCGGCTGCTTACTCACTATTTAAAGCTGGAGGGGAGCGCAGATCGGGGGACCCAGGCGACGGAGGGGGGGTCCAACCCCCCCTCCCCACCGCTAGGCCCAATACCCCCATCCTTCCCGCTACCCCTCCAGCTCGGCGGACGCCCCCCCCCCCCCCCCGCACCCACGGACGGCCGGATGCCGCCCCTAGAAGTTTGCCGCCTGAGGCAAAAGTTTCACCCCGCCTCATGAGCGGGCCGGCCCTGCTTGTACTGTGCCCGCTGTGCTGCTACTACTAGCACCAGTATGTTGCCATGGTCCTTCTGTGCTGCTGCTGCTGCTGAACTGAACGCCCGCTTTGTCCTCCTCCTCCTCCTGACTCAGTCGCTACCACGGTACCACCAATGTACTCTGTCTGCGTTATCACTGCCTGGGTCACCGGGTGCATTTAATTTTTTGGCCAGCACTATGACCCTGTGCTGCTACTGCTACTACTACCACCAGTATGTTGGCATGGTCCTTCTGTGCTGCTGCTGCTGAACTGACCGCCCGCATTGTCCTCCTCCTCCTGACTCAGTCGCTTCCCGCTGCTGCACTCTGCGTTCACACTGCCCGGGTCACCGGGTGCATTTAATTTTTTGGCCAGCACTATGACGCTGTGCTGCTACTACTAGCACCAGTATGTTGCCATGGTCCTTCTGTGCTGCTGCTGCTGCTGCTGCTGAACTGAACGCCCGCTTTGTCCTCCTCCTCCTCCTGACTCAGTCGCTACCATGGTACCACCAATGTACTCTGTCTGCGTTATCACTGCCCGGGACACCGGGTGCATTTAATTTTTTGGCCAGCACTATGACGCTGTGCTGCTACTACTAGCACCAGTATGTTGCCATGGTCCTTCTGTGCTGCTGAATTGACCGCCGGCATTGTCCTCCTCCTCCTGACTCACTCGCTTCCACCAATGTACTCTGTCTGCGTTCACACTGCCCGGGTCACCGGGTGCATTTCATTTTTTGGCCAGCACTATGACGCTGTGCTGCTACTACTACTACCAGTATGTTGCCGTGGTCCTTCTGTGCTGCTGAACTGACCGCCCGCATAGTCCTTCTCCTGACTCAGTCGCTACCACCACTGCACTCTGCGTTCACACTGCCCGTGTCCACTGACAACTCTGCTGCGATGTCATTGCTAATTGCTGCAAAAAAAAACAAAAAAAAATTTACAAAAACCTTTCTGGGGCCTTTTTGGCATCAGCCACTCATCCTCCTCCAGCGGTACCTTCGCCGCCAAGTGCCATTGGAACTCGCCTTCACCTCTTTGACTGCTTAATGCGTATATATCCCTTTTTAAAACCACTTATTACCAATTAATAGCCCCATTTGAAGTGTTGATTTCACTTTAAAATCCATTTTCTCTAGAAAAAAAAAAATTGGGGGAATTTTTTATGTTGAAGTTATGTTCCCCCTTATCACCTCGATAATCCATGCAATTTGGGGGATTGTAGCATGTATGGGGGCTTTGTTATTAACGTTAAAAGAAAATCCGCCTCCGGGCGGGAATCCACGCGTGATTACGCCATTCACGGCAGAAAATCCGCGTGGTTGCGTGGACGCGAACGAAAATCTGCATGCGGCGGGGCCGAATGCAGATTTTTTTTTGCAACCACGCGGATTTCCGAATTCGTGGATGAGGCACATCCGAGCATCCCTGATCTATTCAACCCTCCCAGGATCCCGCTCCTCTTGTAGTAAATGGCATTTGTTAAATATAATCACACAGACCTCCTATATCTCTTATGGTGAAGCTGTGAGCTGGCATTGCCGGGGAAATGCTGGGGTACAGCATCACATGATGCCGCAACACAGAGCTGCACAAGTGCACATCCATCCCGGTGTAATGTCTGATTGTGCTGCCCGGAAGCTCCCTTCCACACCGAGTAGCACGCATGCTCAGTGTTAAAGAGAACCCGAGGTGGCCTTGTATTACGTAAGTGGGGCACAGAGGCTGGTTGGGCACACTAACACCAGCCTCTGTTGCCCCATCGTGTGTGTCAAAGACCCCCCTGCTCGCCGCTATACCCCCGCAGAGCTGGCGACACGCAGCGTGTCGCCAGCACAATGTTTACTCTAGCGCTGTCTGTCAGCGCCGCTCCGCCGCCTCCTCTGCATCGCCGCTACCCGCCCTCGTCCCTTCCCTCCCGCTGATTGGAGGGAAGGGACGAGGGCGGGTAGCGGCGATGCGGAGGAGGCGTGGGAGCGGCACTGACAGACAGCGATAGAGTAAACATTGTGCTGGCGACGCGCTGCGTGTCGCCAGCACTGCGGGGAGTTTAGCGGCGAGCAGGGGGGTCTTTGACACACACGATGGGGCAACAGAGGCTGGTGTTAGTGTGCCCAACCAGCCTCTGTGCCCCACTTACGTAATACAAGGCCACCTCGGGTTCTCTTTAAGTTAATGATGCTGCTGGAGATAAAATACGAAATATCTCCGCTCCCACACCTCTTACAGTCCCCAAATTTTCAGGGTAGGGAGGGGACCCCCCGAACGACCTCTATGCCAAATTGCAGCCCCCGAGCCCCGCTGGTTCAGGAGATAGATTACAGAAACCTATCTCGGGAACCAGCGGGTCTCGGGGGCTGCAATTTGGCATAGAGGTCGTTCGGGGGGTCCCCTCCCTACCCTGAAAATTTGGGGACTGTAAGAGGTGTGGGAGCGGAGATATTTTGTATTTTATCTCCAGCAGCAACATGCAATAGGAAATGTGGCCGCACAGTCTCCTACTGCGCATGCGGGGCAGCGCAAATCCACAGGCAGCGTAATCAGACACAACACCGGCTCTTCTGGGAAATTCGGCGCAAATATGAAAAAAGCAACTGCTCTGCCTCCACCAATCACAGCTACAGAAGCTTCTCCCATCAGCCAATATCAATGCCAGAATATCACTGCACATTGTGAATCAGACATTTATAGTGTGCACTAGAGATGGGAAGTTCGGATCTTTTCAATGATCCGGATGATTCGAATCGGATCATTGAAAAGATCCGGATCTTTGATCCGAATCTCGGATCATTTTACTACTGGAAGCATTCGGGGGTGAAATGAACAGCAGGACAGGTCTGTGGACAGGAGAAGGAGAGGGGGGTGGACACACAAAGAAGGGGAGAAGATGGACAGAGGGCAGGGAGTGGACAGAGAAGGGAGGAGGGACGAGCAGAGAGCAGAAATGTTTGCACGTAATACCCACATGCTGAAGTCACATGCTTTACATGTATTTCACCTATATGTTCATCTGTACACTTTGAAAGAAAAGGTCGCACAGTGAAAGAAAGCATTCCCAGAAGATAAGTGCAGCTGTTTAGTGGCGAGTGCAGGAGGATTATATTGCCTTTCAATCACACTGTCTGCAAAGTTACTGAGCTGTGCTGAGCCAAAAGCTTCCAATGTGATCACTGTGCACAACTACGGAACAGACAGCCTGTAATGAGCAGCACGTTATAGCCAGTATGTGTGCTCTACACATATCTGGCAGTGGCACCGATGTCCCCTCTCTCTCATCTACCTGCTGTCCCTGCAAGGCTGCCTCCCTTCCAACAGAGCGATCCATCTCTGCTCTGCTTCCAAGACCCCGCTGCCCGCTGAGAGGGGGCGTGTCGCTCCTGGCCCCGCCCCTTTTGCGATCCGAATCGTTCATTTTGATGATTCGGATGATCGACTCATAAAATAGATTCGGATCAAAGATCCGAATCGTTCATGATCCGGACAACACTAGTGTGCACACTGTACAGATAAATATATGCTATGGTTTTAATTCTGGGTAATTCTGATTAATTCCCATAATTATTTTACAAAATACAGTCAGTCATTACAAAAAGTAAATACATTCTGTTCTGATTTCAATTGAAACAAGCCAGCTAAGTCCCAACCTGAGCAACGTCTCCACACCCGCATATTGTTACGTTGATGCTCTGGATTGGCTGCGCATCGCTTGTGCTTTCTGCAGGCCACTCTGCCTATACATGAGGCTAGGAAGTTACTGTACTGCCGCATTATATTCTATCTGCCAGACTGCCACAGCAGGAGGGTCCCTCTGATCAGCTTACAATGTATTTGGCCGATATAGAGCGAGAGGGTGGCTTCTCTCTGGAATGTAAGCATTGTTCGGTACGTTACATTATTAACAAATTGTGCGTGGCTCCGGGAAGAGCATTTACGGTTTAGCACTCCGTGGAGGTCAATAAGATGGCGGGAAAGACCGTTAACCCACACGCGGGATATCTGAAAATCTCTTCATCTCAAGATTTTTGTTGTGCATTCTTCCATAAACGCGCCAAATAATATATTGTTACAGATATTAAAGTGGATTCCCGCACATGTTACTGAATTTGCTGCATAAAAACCCTTTGCATGCCGAGAACTAAGATCAGCCACACGCCATTCCACTGATCGTGTGACTTTCCTCAAACTCGCAAACGATCCATCACTGCCATATGGAAGTTTCTATTTCCTCTACACTGGAGGAACACATACAGCACAGTAATCTTTCCTGTCCAGGCTCTCTATAGACGGTGTGGGTGGCTCTGAAAAGAGCCTTTGTGGTGTTCTGTGCGATCTCTTTAGCTGCAGGGAATTACTTGCTCTTGGCGGCCTTGTGGCTCTCGGTCTTCTTGGGCAGCAGCACGGCTTGGATGTTGGGCAGGACGCCCCCCTGGGCGATGGTCACCCCACCCAGCAGCTTGTTGAGCTCCTCGTCGTTGCGCACGGCCAGCTGCAGGTGGCGGGGGATGATGCGGGTCTTCTTGTTGTCCCGGGCGGCGTTGCCAGCCAGCTCCAGGATCTCAGCGGTCAGATACTCCAGCACTGCGGCCAGATAGACCGGAGCTCCGGCCCCCACCCGCTCCGCATAGTTGCCCTTCCTCAGCAGACGGTGAACACGGCCGACTGGGAACTGCAGGCCGGCCCGGGAGGAGCGAGTCTTGGCCTTGGCACGAGCCTTGCCGCCTTGTTTGCCTCTTCCGGACATGATAACTTCAGGAATACAGATAACTCTCCAATAGTGTTGTCCGGATCATGAACGATTCGGATCTTTGATCCGAATCTATTTTATGAGTCGATCATCCGAATCATCAAAATGAGTGATTCGGATCGCAAAAGGGGCGGGGCCAGGAGCGACACGCCCCCTCTCAGCGGGCAGCGGGGTCTTGGAAGCAGAGCAGGGATGGATCGCTGAGTTGGAGGGGAGCCAGCCTTGCAGGGAGACAGATAGATGGGAGAGAGGGGACATGGGTGCCACTGCCAGATATGTGTAGAGCACACATACTGGCTATAACGTGCTGCCCATTATAGGCTGGCTGTTCCGTAGTGCTGCACAGTGAACACATTGGAAGCTTTTGGCTCAGCACAGCTCAGTAACTTTGCAGACAGTGTGATTGAAAGGCAATATGATCCTCCTGCACTGGGCACTAAACAGCTGCACTTATCTTCTGGGAATACTTTGGGGGAATGCTTTCTTTCACTGTGCGACCTTTTCTTTCAAAGTATACAGATAAACATATAGGTGAAATACATGTAATGCATATGATTGCAGCATGTGGGTATTACGTGCAAACATTTCTGCTCTTTGCTCGTCCCTCCTCCCTTCTCTGTCCACTCCCTGCCCTCTGTCCATCTTCTCCCCTTCTCTGTGTGTCCACTCCCTCCCCTTCTCCTGTCCACAGACCTGTCCTGCTGTTCATTTCACCCCCGAATGCTTCCAGTAGTAAAATGATCCGAGATTCGGATCAAAGATCCGGATCTCTTCAATGATCCGATTCGAATCATCCGGATCATTGAAAAGATCCGAACTTCCCATCTCTACTCTCCAACACGAGAATAACCGAACCCGCCCCTCCTCCTGCCCTATATACCCTGCTGCCCGCCCCGCGCTGCCACCCGATTGGCTGCTATTCAACTCAACCAATAGCATAAGAGTCTGGCTGTCCACTAATCAGCAAATGCCAGGGCGGGACTCTCCTCTTTAGCGTCCAATCTCATCTAGAGTGTTTTGTTACGATCTTCAACTAAAAGAAAGTCTCTCATCCGACCAATCAGCTATAAGGGGCGGTAATCAGGCGGGGCTAGCGACGCTATCCAATAGTGTGAGCCGGCTCTCCTGCAGCCTGATTAGCATAGGCCGCCTATATAAGGAGGGGAGGCAGCGCTGCTCCTCATTGTGTCTCCGCACTCTGCAGAGTTACTGAGAATCATCAGCTATGGTTGAACCAGCCAAGTCCGCCCCGGCGCCCAAGAAGGGCTCTAAGAAAGCGGTGAGTAAGGTGCAGAAGAAGGACGGCAAGAAGCGCAGGAAGACCAGGAAGGAGAGCTACGCCATCTACGTGTACAAGGTGCTGAAGCAGGTGCACCCCGACACCGGCATCTCCTCCAAGGCCATGAGCATCATGAACTCCTTCGTCAATGACATCTTCGAGCGCATCGCTGGGGAAGCTTCCCGCCTGGCTCATTACAACAAGCGCTCTACCATCACCTCCCGGGAGATCCAGACCGCCGTCCGCCTGCTGCTGCCGGGAGAGCTGGCCAAGCACGCCGTGTCCGAGGGCACCAAGGCCGTCACCAAGTACACCAGCGCCAAGTAATCGCCTCTCACCCGACTACACAGGAAACCCAAAGGCTCTTTTCAGAGCCACCCACTCATTCACTACAGGGCTATGTACTGCTATTACAATCATTCCCTACTGAAGTCCTAAGCTGAGCAGGGAGGGGGTTACCCACCATGAGGTTACTGATCTCTTCCAGCGGTGTTTCCGTTCTAATGCTGTCCCGTACAGTCACCTGTGTGCTGCCTAGGGGGACAATACAAGGTTGTTAGGAGTTAACTGAGCAGGGAGCGGGATCTCCGATCTCCTCTAGCCGAGCGGTTCTGATTTATGAATCTATTTTTAAGGCCCATTTCTGAATTGGCGCAGGGGATTGTCAGAGACTGATGTATTGAATCGTTTCCCTGCAGCTAGTGACTATTCCAGTACACTTCTATTAGAACCCTAGAGACCTCTGTGTACTTGGAGATGCCTCAGTTTGAGTATATAATGGTTCTCTATTACCCCGGCTGCTGCCTGTGATGTTTGTGTGCCGCGCTCTACTCGGAGAAGAGCAGATAGCAGAGATTGCCGGTGCGCTGCATCCACTCGGACCAGCGACAAGGACTTCTCGTGTATTTCTCTACAGAATCCATTCTGAGTCTATGCAGCTGGTGGGGTTATTTTAGAAGCGGCCCATCCGCACAGATCGGGTGACGTCTAAATAATATGTATTGCACAATAATATTATTTTGTGATAAAACTAAAACGGTGCATAGTTGGTCGTGGTTTGAAAGTTGCAAATAAATGTATCACTAAAGCGCAGCCGCCACATTTGAAAATAATCGCTTTTAGTAGATTCATGATTTTTATGTTCCTGTAAATATCAAAGGCATCTGTGAATTTGATAGTTGATGGACGCCAAACCACCTAAATATCCGATCTGCTGGGAAATCCGGTCACTGCAGCAAAACGACTCCCGCTTAGCTCGGTCAGATAAGTCTGTGTGAGGAGGACTCTTATTACTGCCCCGGCTCATGCCCTGCACAGGGGGAGGGAGATCTCGGCTCTCTAATCTGTCTCCATAACAATAAATAACCATCAGCCTGTCCGATCCGCCGCCACGATACAGAATGCGGATCTTCTGCAGAGAAACGTGACTCATCTACCTCTATTCCTTTTCACTTTATACTTGACGCTTTTAGATATAACTAGTATCTGTTGGAGCTGATAGAAAATTAAAATAATCAAGAACAAAACCAGGCAGCGTTGTAGAATGGCGGGATAAGCAATATTGTGGCGGGACAATTAAAAAATAACTAATTTTCTCCAATAGCCAATCCGATACAAGCTCCCGATCACCCCGGCCAATCAGAAGCCACGGCGCTTATAAATGGGTAATAGCTCGGCAGAGGGCGTGTTGTGAGTCGAGTAATAGAGATAATTGTGCATTTCCCGGTCAGTCAACGGCTGCTTTGGGCGGGGTTATTAGAAGGCCGTCCGGTGATTAGTTCCCGCGCAGCACGAGGCAAGACACAGTGCAGGCTGCTATGGGGCTGGGTGGGATGAAGGACAATTGGCTCTCCGCGGTGTCACGTAGAGGGCGTGGTGTAGGGCAGCCAATGACAGAGAGGCGCGGGCTGTATAAAGGGGCGCTTCCCGGTCGCTCTTCTCAATCTATTTCCGCGAGTGAATAGAGACTATTTCCTGAGCGATGGCCAGAACTAAGCAGACCGCCCGCAAGTCCACCGGAGGGAAAGCTCCCCGCAAGCAGCTGGCCACCAAAGCCGCCCGGAAGAGCGCCCCGGCTACCGGAGGAGTGAAGAAGCCTCACCGCTACCGGCCCGGTACAGTGGCTCTCCGAGAGATCCGCCGCTACCAGAAATCCACCGAGCTGCTGATCCGCAAGCTGCCCTTCCAGCGCCTGGTGCGGGAGATCGCCCAGGACTTCAAGACCGACCTGCGCTTCCAGAGCTCGGCCGTCATGGCTCTGCAGGAGGCCAGCGAGGCTTATCTGGTGGGGCTCTTCGAGGACACCAACCTGTGCGCCATCCACGCCAAGAGGGTCACCATCATGCCCAAAGACATCCAGCTGGCCCGCAGGATCCGCGGCGAGAGGGCATAAGCGCCTCATATTCCAGTAGTATCCCCCACAGAACACAAAGGCTCTTTTCAGAGCCACCCCACATTCTCCATACAGAGCTGTAATGTGGTATCTAGCAAATATATATTCTTTCGTTAGTGTAATTATATGTGACTATTGAGTGATATCCATATACCTTTGACCAAAGTTCGAGTGACGGCTCAAGCCAGCATGTAAAGAGTCTTTGGGCAAGGCTCCCCGATGATCCTAGTCGCCCGTACAGGAGAGAA
Organism: Hyperolius riggenbachi; assembly: GCF_040937935.1. Classification (NCBI taxonomy): domain Eukaryota; kingdom Metazoa; phylum Chordata; class Amphibia; order Anura; family Hyperoliidae; genus Hyperolius; species Hyperolius riggenbachi. The sequence continues at coordinate 249,371,025 of NC_090655.1, read as the reverse complement.
ACGCAATATAGAACGTCCCTCGTCTGCAGATACGCCCCAGTAACGTACGGATTTTTGTTTTCAATCAGCAGCTTGTCATAAAGTGCACATGTATTAGCAAAAAGAGGACCAGGCAGTTACCGGAAATGTTATCACATCTACATAACTTCCATGACGCAATTACTTTTTTTTTTTAAAAATACATGAATCCTCTTCTGAGACGTGAAGGAAGACCGATTAGGTGCTGGAATAAATAGTATGGTGGGATAGGAAAGAGGTGCTCGCAGCACACAGACCACATGACGGCGGCAAATCAATCTCTGCAGTATATGATAGGGGAGTATAAATCGTGTGCTCGTGGCCGATCGACTCTAGGTGTATATAGTTGGTGGAGATCTACAAGATGGCGGGAAAGACCGTTAACATACGCGCGGGATATTTGAAAACCTCATCTCTCCCCCTTTTGTGTCTTGGTAACCATTATACATTTTATTTATCATGTTAATTTTATCACTGTCATTACCAATTCTATAATTTGTATTTTGTATCATTCTTTGTATTTTGTCACTAATTATGTATCTTGTATATTGGTGTACACCATTGTCTGTATTATTATGTACCCCATGTTTGTTTCTTACTTTGTACAGCGCCACGGAATATGTTGGCGCTTTATAAATCAATAATAATAATAATAATCTAATCAGATTTTTGAGTTCTGTTCTCCTTTCGTGCATGTAAACGCCTGAATATAATAACGAATCATTTCAGATTGTAATAAGTATTCCCTGGTGTAATGGCTCTGACACAGGAGACCAGGGTTCGAATCTCGGCTCTGCATTTTCTGTAAGTCAGCACCTTACATTAAGAGACCTTAGGCAAGTTTCCCTAACTGCCTATAGAGCGCGCCCTAGCGCTTTGAGTCCGCCAGGAGAAAAGCGCGATATAAATGTTATGTCTTATCTGCTCCTCCACACGAGTTGCTGAATTTGCTACATAAAGGTTTTTTAATGCTGAGAACTTTAGGAAGGGGTAGATCAGCTGTACGGATCACCGGATATTAGAGAGGTGATCTATTACCATGCAAGTGATCTAGAACAGAAATTCATCCTATTTCCCTTTTCTCATTTACAAGCAGCTGGATAACCGCGCGATCACAAACACTGCAATGTATCGCTCAGGACGAGTGTACTGTACTGGCAGATATTTATTGAATTTATATAGCGCCAACATAGAGCTTGTTTGAGCTCATTTTCAAAGCGTTGGCAGTGAATAGCAGATCAGAGCCGCTCCTCATTATCCATACAGAGCCACTCATCCATACAGAGCTGTAGTGCCGCTATCACAGCAGCTAGACGGGCAGAAATGTACCAGAGTAGATGGCTCATCTCAGAAAAACTACACCCTACCAATAAAAACTGTTCGGTGTTACTCGGGCTGCTATAACAGGTATTTACTTACATGGGCGCCAAAATTGTTGGTAAATATCTTACTAGCAACATCACACCCATCAGCCATGCTTTAAAAGAAAATTACTTTGTTTCACACCATGCGTTCCAAAGGGGACTATAAAAAAAAAAAAAAAAAAAAAAAAACTTGATTATCATATGAAACGTCCTCTAGTTGCGGTTAATCGAACTTTGAGTTCGCATGTAAACATTGAATTTATAAAGCAATCCCCACTTCACCCGTTTCTCAGGGACCCCGCAGCGTGCATGGCCGCCTTCCGCAGCCACAGGAAGATCAACACATTAGGGAGTCAATGCACACCTGCCAATAATGCGACGGTCACTAACAGCTACATGTACTACCCAGGTAATAACAGAGTAACGAGAAGCATCAGCCCTTCAGGGAAAATGTGGGTGGCTCTGAAAAGAGCCTTTGTGTTTGTAGAGAGCCGAGCTGCGGCTTATTTCTTCTTAGGAGCGGCCTTCTTGGGCTTTGCTGTCTTCTTTGCCGGGCTTTTGGCGGCCTTAGGCTTGGCTGCCTTCTTAGCGGGGCTCTTGGCGGCTTTCTTGGCTTTGGCGGCAGCTTTGGGCTTCTTGGCAGCAGCTGCCGCCGGTTTCTTGGCCGCCTTCTTAGCGGGGCTCTTCTTGGCGGCGCTGGGGGCTTTCTTAGGCTTCTTCGGGGACTTGGCGGCTTTGGGCTTCCTGGCAGTAGCCGGCTTCTTAGGCTTGGCGGCAGCCGCTGGCTTCTTCTTGGCCTGTGCCGGCTTCTTGTGCTCTTTGCCGGCTGCCTCCTTCTTGCTGACCTTGAAGGATCCGGAGGCGCCGGTGCCTTTGACATGGACGAGGCTGCCCTTTGTCAGCAAGCCCTTGATGGCCAGCTTGAGGCGGCTGTTATTCTTCTCCACATCGTAGCCTCCGGCAGCCAGAGCCTTCTTCAGTAGTGTTGTCCGGATCATGAACGATTCGGATCTTTGATCCGAATCTATTTTATGAGTCGATCATCCGAATCATCAAAATGAACGATTCGGATCGCAAAAGGGGCGGGGCCAGGAGCGACACGCCCCCTCTCAGCGGGCAGCGGGGTCCTGGAAGCAGGGATCGCTCTGTTGGATGGGAGGCAGCCTTGCAGGGAGACAGGTAGATGGGAGAGAGTGGACATGGGTGCCACTGCCAGATATGTGTAGAGCACACATACTGGCTGCAATGTGCTGCCCATTATAGGCTGGCTGTTCCGTAGTGCTGCACAGTGAACACATTGGAAGCTTTTGGCTCAGCACAGCTCAGTAACTTTGCAGACAGTGTGATTGAAAGGCAATATAATCCTCCTGCACTCGGCACTAAACAGCTGCACTTATCTTCTGGGAATGCTTTCTTTCACTGTGCGACCTTTTCTTTCAAAGTGTACAGATGAACATATAGGTGAAATATATGACATAAAGTATATGATTGCAGCATGTGGGTATTACGTGCAAACATTTCTGCTCTCTGCTCGTCCCTCCTCCCTTCTCTGTCCACTCCCTGCCCTCTGTCCATTCTTCTCCCCTTCTGTGTGTCCACCCCCCTCCCCTTCTCCTGTCCACAGACCTGTCCTGCTGTTCATTTCACCCCCGAATGCTTCCGGTAGTAAAATGATCCGAGATTCGGATCAAAGATCCGGATCTCTTCAATGATCCGATTCGAATCATCCGGATCATTGAAAAGATCCGAACTTCCCATCTCTATTCTTCAGGGCGGCCAGAGAGACCCCGCTGCGCTCTTTGGAGGCGGACACGGCCTTGAGGATGAGCTCGGACACGGCGGGGCCGGAAGGCTTCTTGCTGCCTTTCTTGGCTCCTCCTCCGGCTGCCGCCTTCTTAGGCTGCTTCTTCTTGGCGGCGGGCTCCGCTGCGGGAGGGGCGGCTGCTGGGGCGGTCTCTGCCATCTTCTAGTGTTGTCCGGATCATGAACGATTCGGATCTTTGATCCGAATCTATTTTATGAGTCGATCATCCGAATCATCAAAATGAACGATTCGGATCGCAAAAGGGGCGGGGCCAGGAGCGACACGCCCCCTCTCAGCGGGCAGCGGGGTCTTGGAAGCAGAGCTGAAATGGATAGCTCTGTTGTATGGGAGGCAGCCTTGCAGGGAGACAGGTAGATGAGAGAGAGGGGACATGGGTGCCACTGCCAGATATGTGTAGAGCACACATACTGGCTATAACGTGCTGCCCATTATAGGCTGTCTGTTCCGTAGTGCTGCACAGTGAACACATTGGAAACTTTTGGCTCAGCACAGCTCAGTAACTTTGCAGACAGTGTGATTGAAAGCCAAGGCAATATAATCCTCCTGCACTCGGCACTAAACAGCTGCACTTATCTTCTGGGAATGCTTTCTTTCACTGTGCGACCTTTTCTTTCAAAGTGTACAGATGAACATATAGGTGAAATATATGTAAAGCATATGATTGCAGCATGTGGGTATTATGTGCAGACATTTCTGCTCTCTGCTCGTCCCTCCTCCCTTCTCTGTCCACTCCCTGCCCTCTGTCCATCTTCTCCCCTTCTCTGTGTGTCCACCCCCCTCTCCTTCTCCTGTCCACAGACCTGTCCTGCTGTTCATTTCACCCCAGAATGCTTCCGGTAGTAAAATGATCCGAGATTCGGATCAAAGATCCGGATCTCTTCAATGATCCGATTCGAATCATCCGGATCATTGAAAAGATCCGAACTTCCCATCTCTACCATCTTCCTGCACTACAACAACGTGTAACATTGCGGGGAGAGCCCAGCTCTGCGCTTATATACTCTCCCCGGCTGCGCTGCCATTGGCTGCTGACAGGAGGACACACCCCTCTTCCTATTGGTGGGATCCGGACTCTCAGCCGTCCCTCCACACAGCTGTCACTGCTCGGCTCTCTGCTTGTGTTTCCTCGCCGGGAGAAAAGTGGGTTTATTCCCCCCGGAAAGTAGCGGTGCGCCCCCCTGTGTGCAGCCGCCCGGCTGGCAGGGGTCTCCCCTCCTCCATTACAGTCACGGGGGCTTCTGAGCGGCGACAGTGGCCGGGAAATCCCGCTGTAATGTGACCAGCTCTGCTTTCTGCTCCCCCGATCTCCTCTGTCTCCATCATTATCAGGCGGTAACATGTCTGATATACGGGGTCTCCTGTCACTGCCCCCGCAATATGAAGGAGAGGATCCCCGCCACACATTATACGGGGCTGGGGGGCTACTGTCCCCTGGAGGGGGATATTATGCTGAGGAATGTCCCGGATGCTAGCACAGGCTGAGCTCTCCTCTGCTGCCTGCCAATTGTGATGAGCCTCATACATTGGCTGTCTATTTGATTATTCACCTATATGGGAATTAAATTAGTTTAGAACCGTAATATTATGTAATACTGTTTATGACTGATACAGAAATGGATTAAGATGTATGGGGCTCTAGGCAACGTGGTAGATTTGAAGCCTCCTTGTGGTTTTGTAAGCTGAAGTGGTGAGATGGCAAGGAAGGTGGCAGGTGGGCCTCTTGTTTGTACAATCTTCCCTTGCTCAGCCTTCCTGATGACTGCTTCTTGTACCAGAATAATTGTATTAATACATACTTATTCTCTTTATAATGACCTGATGAATGTGAGGTGCATTTGTGAAATGATTAAGGCTTATCATTCCAACACGATCTGTAAATAGAAACCTACTTGATTACATTTTTGCAGTGACGTAGCTAAGGAGTTGTGGGCCCCAATGCATGTTTAACAATGCCCCCCCCCCCCCCCCCCCCCAAGCACTCTATACATAACAATTGATACGGCGCACCCAAAAATCCGCCAATGGCAACTACAGGGGCAGAGGTGCAAGAAGGTGGTGCGAACAGTTTGTTAATTACCACTATTCAAAGTATCTATAGAAGTGATTATTATGAGCACAGGACCCATAGAGAGCTAATACTGTATTAAGGGAGGGCCCCTCTTGGCCATGATGTGGTCGCAACCTCTGCAACCCAGGGCCGAGGCAGAGGCCAGAGAGGCTCCAGGCTCAGGGTGCAGTGTAGGAGGGGGCGCACAACTCACTCACCTATCATTCCCCTATTGTGTTGGAAGCAGAGAGAAATAAGAAAAAGGGATGCATGGCAGTGACTGCAAGCCAGATAACTAGAGATTAAGGTGTTGGGGGCACCTCTTAGTCTAATAGCAATCAGTGTGTGACGGCTGGGGTGGGAGGAATGGAGGGGCGCACTTTGGTGTTGCAACCTAGGGTGCTGGAAGACCTTGTCCCAGCTCTGCTGCAACCCCCATTGCTAGTTGCTACTGCGCCCCTGCATTTTTGGTAATGTTCTGTAAATGCACACAACGTTTTAGTAGAGGCGGGAATGGGGTGAGGAATAGCCGGCCCAGCTCAAGCACTACAGCATTTGCTAAGCATTGTAAGATTCTCAATGCCATTTAACCACTCCGATAAATTACATTGCAATATTCAGATGGGTTGTGTCGCCTTCCGAAGTGTGAGTTTTGGAGGGAACTGGCGCAAAGGCACCCGAGTGCTGTTCTCTTGTTCACCTCATGGTGGCAGTAGTGCGCCGCCAGGAAGATACAGGGAGGAACGTGCAATAAAAAGCACTTGTATTTGATGTAAACAGCTATAGAAACATGCTGGAGTTAGTAACATAAGCGCCGATTTGATAAGAATCTCCATCCCATGACACTAGTCATATCTGCTCAGTAGTACACAGCGCTCTAGTGATTTAGTGGGCGGCTCTTAGAAGAGCCTTTGGGTTGAGCGATGAACAGAATGAGAAGAACAGAAGGATATTTAGCCGCCGAAGCCGTAGAGGGTGCGCCCCTGGCGCTTGAGGGCGTACACCACATCCATGGCGGTGACCGTCTTCCTCTTGGCGTGCTCGGTGTAGGTGACGGCGTCCCGGATGACGTTCTCCAGGAAAACCTTCAGCACTCCGCGGGTCTCCTCATAGATGAGGCCGGAGATGCGCTTGACACCCCCTCTGCGGGCCAGGCGGCGGATGGCGGGCTTAGTGATGCCCTGGATGTTATCCCGGAGCACCTTCCTGTGCCGCTTGGCGCCTCCTTTCCCGAGTCCCTTCCCGCCCTTTCCTCGGCCAGACATATTTTATAGTGCTTCTTCTCCGCTGTAGAGATGAATTGAGTGGTGCGGCTGCCTTCCCTCCTCTTATACAACTTGGGCGGACCTGAGGGAAGACTGCATAGAAGAAGGCGGGCAGATTCTTCTGGGATTCTGGGGTGTGGTCAGATATGACGTCAGCCCTGGTATAGCGTTAGTGCGGGACGGTGAATCAGTGACTGCACTTTTCTCTGAACATAAACAGTTTTAGTTTTCAGATCTCACTGTGGAAAGACGGATAAATTCCCCTCAATGATGATGTGTTTATTCCTTCACCATTTTACACCCAGTATTTTAATAATAAGCCGGGAACTCATAGAGCACCTGAGTCATTAAACTGGCAGATGAGACGTTCCAATCTACATCCTACAGAATATCGGTGGGTAATTTGAAATAGCTTCTGCTTTGTCTGGCTCAGCCAATCACAGCTCCAAGTGCTCCTCTAATAAGCCAATAAGTCGCCAAGGAAATGTAAACCAGTTTGGAAGCTAATGGTGTTTCTATTTACAGTGTTGGAATGATTAAATAAGCATTCATAATTTCACATTATGCACCTTGCATATCCCAGGTCATTATAAAAATATTATTATACAGCAAGAAGTTTTGAATCAGGATGATACCATTTTATTTATTGGCTATATTAGAGTGTCCTTGCTGTGCATCGAGCCTTCTGTAAGTTGAAAAGATATTAGCCTCTATGCATATTATGCTTACCTTACTAGGCATACCAGTGAACGTCCACCTTCATGTTTAGTGTGGGGGAAACTTTTACTTGAAAAACACACTTTCATGCACATCAGAGAAGTCAGGCAGGTGAGCGTCCCCTTTCCTGTTCAGAGTGTGGGAAATGTTTCAGTCACAAATCAATCCTTCATACACACCAAAATGCATAGAGATGAGTGTCCCTTTTCATGTTCAGAGTGTGGGGAAGGGTGTGTAAAGGAAACCTTTTTTTTCATGTACAATGTGTAGGAACTGTTTCGATTTGAACTCGCAGAATGTGGAAATGACTTACAGTTATAAGCAGAACCTGCTTCAACACCAAAGAAGTTACACAGGAGGCGTACTCTCTTGTGTGCAGAGTGTGGGAAATGCTTCAGGCAGATATTAAGCCTTAATTTACACCAGAAAAGCAACACTAGTGGTGAGCATTGATTTCCATGTTTGGAATGTGGGGAACACTTTATAAGGGAAAAAATATTACTAAACATAAAATAACGCATTGTCCTTTAAATAATAAAGAAAGTCTTTCCAACACCAAAAAACTAAAAAAGTCATATAGACAAGCAGATGTTTTCCTGTTCAGAATGTGGGAAATGTTTCTATATCCATAGCGACCTTCTTGTCACACAGGTGAGTATCCTTTTTCAAGTCCGGACTGTGGGGAAAGCTTTATGTTGAAAGGAGACCTTGTTATACATCAAAGAGAGAGAAAGGTCTCCTTTCAAGAAGAGCTTTCTCTCCTTGAGGTCATGTTTCATGCTGAAAGGAAACCTTGTTATATGCTAAAGAGTTCATACAGGGGGAAATCCATGATCTTGTTCTGTATGTGAAAAATGCTCAGGGTGTGGGAAATGTTTCACTGGGAAAACATCCTTTCAAAGAAGATACACATATTGCAGGAGGAACTAAGGGTAATATTGTATGTACTCTGTGTGTGCATGGCAGTATTACTGCTCTTATGTGCATCACCCCCAAGGGGAGATAAAGCATGGGTTAATTAAGTCAGTTATGGTGAGATAAGTCATGAGTTCAGATAGACAAGAAGAGATAAATAATGAGTAGTCATTTCAAGAGAGACAAATTGTGAGATCGTTCAACAGAGAAGCTTTGTGAATCAGCCCTCTTAAAGTTACGGTGAAAAATAAGTAGGCTCTGTTGATAAGCACTAAGGGGTTGATTTACTAAACAAAATAGGGCAAGCAACCTCCTGTTGTTCGCACTATTAAATCATCGCAACTTAATTTTTTTGTCATGCACGCTACGAATGTAGTGTGCGTAACTAAGCAGCAGGCGCTGCTTATAATAGTCGCTGCTTATCTCTACCGCAATACTTCACTAAAGCGTCCACTACTATGTTACTTAACATAATAGCGGCCGCGCTGACCATCACTAATCAACACCACAGAGTCCTCCCTCTACCAATGCCTAAACCAAACCACACCTCCCCTCCAATGCCTAAACCCATCTCCCTTTGCTGCCTCACCCAGTGGTGTAGCAACAGGGGTTGCAGAGGTCTCGACCGTACTGGGGCCCTTGGGCCCTCCCTCAACTGCAGTATTAGCTCATTATTGGTCCTGTGCTTGTAATAATCACTTCTATAGATGGTGTGAATGGTAGTAATCATGTAATCATTAAACTGCTCCCCATCCCCTTCTTGCACTCACACTGGGGCTCAGAGCTCCTTAGCTATGCCACTGGCCTCACTATATCCCCCCCCCTCCCCCCCGATACCTAACCGTACCACTAGAGATGATCCAAACTGTTCACCATCGAGCAGTATTCTGCGAACATCTGCTGTTCGCATTCGTGGCGAACAGCAAGCATTTAGCGTGTTCGATTCACCCCCTGTACATTATCATTGAGCTAAACTTTGACCCCTTACCTCACAGTCAGAACATATGGCATCAAATCAGCTAGCTCCCCCTCCTGGACTCCCCATCAAAAAGCAGATGCGGTGGCCATATTGGATCAATTATCTGCTGGCTGCTGACTGTTAGTGAGAGCAGGGTCAGACTTGCTGCATATAGGGAAAACATTAGCTAGGCCTGTGTTCTTGTTCCTCACTTGCTGTGAAAGCAACCCAAACAGCCCTTTTGAGAGCTAACACATCGGTCTGCTGTGGTTTTTTTTTTTTTGTGTGTGTGTGTGTGTGACACTCCACAGCCCATTGAGACCCAGAGCTGTGTGCACACTACTGCTGTTGCTACATTAAGTCACAAGCACAGAACCACTCCAGTGCATTATTATTTCACTGTACAGGGAGTGCAGAATTATTAGGCAAATTAGTATTTTGACCACATCATCCTCTTTATGCATATTGTCTTACTCCAAGCTGTATAGGCTCAAAAGCCTACTACCAATTAAGCATATTAGGCGATGTGAATCTCTGTAATGAGAAGGGGTGTGGTCTAATGACATCAACACCCTATATCAGGTGTGCATAATTATTAGGCAACTTCCTTTCCTTTGGCAAAATGGGTCAAAAGAAGGACTTGACAGGCTCCGAAAAGTCAAAAATAGTGAGATATCTTGCAGAGGGATGCAGCACTCCTAAAATTGCAAAGCTTCTGAGGCGTGATCATCGAACAATCAAGCGTTTCATTCAAAATAGTCAACAGGGTCGCAAGAAGTGTGTGGAAAAACCAAGGCGCAAAATAACTGTCCATGAACTGAGAAAAGTCAAGCGTGCAGCTGCCAAGATGCCAAGTTGCCACCAGTTTGGCCATATTTCAGAGCTGCAACATCACTGGAGTGCCCAAAAGCACAAGGTGTGCAATACTCAAAGACATGGCCAAGGTAAGAAAGGCTGAAAGACGACCACCACTGAACAAGACACTGGGCCAAGAAATATCTCAAGACTGATTTTTCTAAGGTTTTATGGACTGATGAAATGAGAGTGAGTCTTAATGGGCCAGATGGATAGGGCCGTGGCTGGAAGGGCAGAGAGCTCCAGTCCGACTCAGGCGCCAGCAAGGTGGAGGTGGAGTACTGATTTGGGCTGGTATCATCAAAGATGAGCTTGTGGGGCCTTTCGAGTTGAGGATGGAGTCAAGCTCAACTCCCAGTCCTACTGCCAGTTTCTGGAAGACACCTTCTTCAAGCAGTGGTACAGGAAGAAGCCTGCATCCTTCAAGAAAAACATGATTTTCATGCAGGACAATGCTCCATCACACGCGTCCAAGTACTCCACAGCGTGGCTGGCAAGAAAGGGCATAAAAGAAGAAAAACTAATGACATGGCCTCCTTGTTCACCAGATCTGAACCCCATTGAGAACCTGTGGTCCATCATAAAATGTGAGATTTACAAGGAAGGAAAACAGTACACCTCTCTGAACAGTGTCTGGGAGGCTGTGGTTGCTGCTGCATGCAATGTTAATGGTGAACAGATCAAAACACTGACAGAATCCATGGATGGCAGGCTTTTGAGTGTCCTTGCAAAGAAAGGTGGCTATATTGGTCCCTGATTTGTTTATGTGTTGTTTTTGAATGTCAGAAATGTATATTTGTGAATGTTGAGATGTTATATTGGTTTCACTGGTAAAAATAAATAATTGAAATGGGTATATATTTGTTTTTTGTTAAGTTACCTAATAATTATGCACAGTAATAGTCACCTGCACACACAGATATCCCCCTAAAATAGCTAAAACTAAAAACAAACTAAAAACTACTTTCAAAAATATTCAGCTTTGATATTAATGAGTTTTTTTGGGTTCATTGAGAACATGGTTGTAAAATGATTCCTCAAAAATAAAACTTGCCTAATAATTCTGCACTCCCTGTATTCTGATAGTACCATTGCATTTCTCTGTGTGAGACACTCCACAGCCCACTGACACCCAGAGCTCTGCATAAAGTAATTTCTGCCCTTTAGGAATTACATTTTTGGTGGGACTTTTGGCATGGATCCCCCTCATGCCCCTGTCCAAGTGTTGGACCCCTTGAAACAACTTTTTCATCACTTTTGTGGCCAGAAACAGTCTTTGTAGGTTTTAAAATTCACCTGCCCATTGAAGTCTATGGCGATTCGCCAGATTAGCCTGTTCGCGAACATTTGCGGAAGTTCGCTATTCGCGAACTGAAAATTCTATGTTTGCGACATCTCTACCTACCGCCCCCTTCCAATGCCTTACTCTTAAAATCCCCTCTGAAGCTTTCTTTTAGCTCCCCCACTGATAATAAAGGCTCCTATATTAATAGCCACAATTTCCTGCTATTGATGGAAATTTGGGCACCTGATGAAAAAGTGGGCACCGGGGCCACCTGCTATGCAAACTGCAGGCACATTCTCGCTCGCTAACATAAGTGCCTGTGGCAATGCCCAGCATGCAATGTACTATAGATATGAGAAAACAGCAGAATGTATTGTATGGCGGGAAGTGAAATGCCAGGGGATGAGCACCACATACAACTCACCAGAGAGGGAAGAGGCATCAGGTACTGTACCACACAGGGAGGAGGGGTGGCATGTACTGTACCACACAGGGAGGAGGGGTGGCATGTACTGTACCACACGGGAGGAGGGGTGGCATGTACTGTACCACACGGGGGGGAGGGGTGGCATGTACTGTACCACACAGGAAGGAGGGGTGGCATGTACTGTACCACACAGGAAGGAGGGGTGGCATATACTGTACCACACGGGGAGGAGGGGTGGCATGTACTGTACCACACGGGGAGGAGGGGTGGCATGTACTGTACCACACGGGGAGGAGGGGGTGGCATGTACTGTACCACACGGGGAGGAGGGGTGGCATATACTGTAGCACACGGGGAGGAGGAGTGGCATATACTGTACCACACGGGGAGGAGGGGTGGCATGTACTGTACCACACAGGGAGGAGGGGTGGCATGTACTGTACCACACGGGGAGGAGGGGTGGCATGTACTGTATCACACAGGGAGGAGGGGTGGCATATACTGTACCACACGGGGAGGAGGGGTGGCATGTACTGTACCACACGGGGAGGAGGGGTGGCATGTACTGTACCACACGGGGAGGAGGGGTGGCATGTACTGTACCACACGGGGAGGAGGGGTGGCATGTACTGTACCACACGGGGAGGAGGGGTGGCATGTACTGTACCACACGGGGAGGAGGGGTGGCATGTACTGTACCACACGGGGAGGAGGGGTGGCATGTACTGTACCACACGGGGAGGAGGGGTGGCATTATGTACTGTATCACACGGAGAGGAGGGGTGGCATCATGTACTGTACCACACGGGGAGGAGGGTGGCATGTACTGTACCACACGGGGAGGAGGGGTGGCATATACTGTACCACACGGGGAGGAGGGGTGGCATGTAATGTACCACACGGGGAGGAGGGGTTGCATGTACTGTACCACACGGGGAGGAGGGATGGCATGTACTGTACCACACGGGGAGGAGGGGTGGCATGTACTGTACCACACGGGGAGGAGGGTGGCATGTACTGTACCACCGGGAGGAGGGGTGGCATGTACTGTACCACACGGGAGGAGGGGTGGCATGTACTGTACCACACGGGGAGGAGGGGTGGCATGTACTGTACCACACGGGGAGGAGGGGTTGCATGTACTGTACCACACGGGGAGGAGGGGTGGCATGTACTGTACCACACGGGGAGGAGGGGTGGCATGTACTGTACCACACGGGGAGGAGGGGTGGCATGTACTGTACCACACGGGGAGGAGGGGTGGCATCATGTACTGTACCACACGGGGAGGAGGGTGGCATGTACTGTACCACACGGGGAGGAGGGGTGGCATATACTGTACCACACGGGGAGGAGGGGTGGCATGTAATGTACCACACGGGGAGGAGGGGTTGCATGTACTGTACCACACGGGGAGGAGGGGTGGCATGTACTGTACCACACGGGGAGGAGGGGGTGGCATGTACTGTACCACACGGGGAGGAGGGGTGGCATGTACTGTACCACACGGGGAGGAGGGGTGGCATGTACTGTACCACACGGGGAGGAGGGGTGGCATGTACTGTACCACACGGGGAGGAGGGGTGGCATGTACTGTACCACACGGGGAGGAGGGGTGGCATGTACTGTATCACACGGGAGGAGGGGGTGGCATCATGTACTGTATCACACGGGGAGGAGGGGGTGGCATCATGTACTGTACCACACGGGAGGAGGCGGTGGCATGTACTGTACCACACGGGGAGGAGGGGTGGCATGTACTGTACCACACGGGGAGGAGGGGTGGCATGTACTGTATCACACGGGGAGGAGGGGTGGCATCATGTACTGTATCACACGGGGAGGAGGGGTGGCTCATGTACTGTACCACACGGGGAGGAGGGGTGGCATGTACTGTACCACACGGGGAGGAGGGGTGGCATGTACTGTACCACACGGGGAGGAGGGGGTGGCATGTACTGTACCACACGGGGAGGAGGGGGTGGCATGTACTGTTCCACACGGGGAGGAGGGGGGTGGCATGTACTGTACCACACGGGGAGGAGGGGTGGCATCATGTACTGTATCACACGGGGAGGAGGGTGTGCATCATGTACTGTACCACACGGGGAGGAGGGTGGCATGTACTGTACCACACGGAGGAGGGGTGGCATGTACTGTACCACACGGGGAGGAGGGGTGGCATGTACTGTTCCACACGGGGAGGAGGGGGTGGCATGTACTGTACCACACGGGGAGGAGGGGTGGCATGTACTGTACCACACGGGGAGGAGGGGTGGCATGTACTGTACCACACGGGGAGGAGGGGTGGCATGTACTGTATCACACGGGGAGGAGGGGTGGCATCATGTACTGTATCACACGGGGAGGAGGGGTGGCATCATGTACTGTACCACACGGGGAGGAGGGGTGGCATGTACTGTACCACACGGGAGGAGGGGTGGCATGTACTGTACCACACGGGAGGAGGGGTGGCATGTACTGTACCACACGGGGAGGAGGGGTGGCATGTACTGTATCACACGGGGAGGAGGGGTGGCATCATGTACTGTATCACACGGGGAGGAGGGGTGGCATCATGTACTGTACCACATGGGGAGGAGGGGTGGCATGTACTGTACCACACGGGAGGAGGGGTGGCATGTACTGTACCACACGGGAGGAGGGGTGGCATGTACTGTTCCACACGGGGAGGAGGGGTGGCATGTACTGTACCACACGGGGAGGAGGGGGTGGCATCATGTACTGTACCACACGGGGAGGAGGGTGGCATGTACTGTACCACACGGGGAGGAGGGGTGGCATGTACTGTACCACACGGGGAGGGTGGGGTGGCATGTACTGTACCACACGGGGAGGAGGGGTGCATGTACTGTACCACACGGGGAGGAGGTGGGGTGGCATGTACTGTACCGCACGGGGAGGAGGGGTGGCATCATGTACTGTATCACACGGGGAGGAGGGGTGGCATCATGTACTGTACCACACGGGAGGAGGGGTGGCATGTACTGTACCACACAGGGAGGAGGGGTGGCATATACTGTACCACACGGGGAGGAGGGGTGGCATGTACTGTACCACACGGGGAGGAGGGGTGGCATATACTGTACCACACGGGGAGGAGGGGTGGCATATACTGTACCACACAGGGAGAAGGGGTGGCATGTACTGTACCACACGGGGAGGAGGGGTGGCATGTACTGTACCACACGGGGAGGAGGGGTGGCATATACTGTACCACACAGGGAGAAGGGGTGTCATGTACTGGACTAGGGAAGGAGAAGGGTGCATATCTCCTGTCCCCATTTCAAAGGATTCCCCTTCCATGCAGGATCTTTTCTCTTATGTTTATTATTATGGAGGATATAACAGAAAAGTGACACAACCCTGAAAAAGGCAGCAATACTTTACAGAAATCAAGAAGACAAAAAGGTATTATTGTTCCAATAAATGTAGGTAGAAAAAAAACAAAGTCTTGTAAAAGTAATACCTTTTAATGGCTAACTGATAAAGTTAAATAATGCAAGCTTTCTGGGATCTAGTCCCCTTCTTCAGGCATATTTCTAGATGTTAGCTGTAGTAAAACACTGATGCAGGGAAGCTGCATGAAGATGGCAGTTGTACTGGTTGCTGTTTAGCAGTTAGATGTCAGGTGATCAGCAGGCTGGAGCCAGTGAGCTTATGCAAGCAAACATGAAATCTAGCAGGTTTCTGAAGATAGTGAAGCCAAGTCAATCATGTTACATAAGGAGTCATGAATCCCATTCCACAATTTAAACCTTCTGTTAATGTCTTGAACATTTTCATAAATTTGTACTCAGAAATCTTTCTTGCTTGTTCATTTTTGAAGTTACCCTTAAGAATAAGTACTTTTAGATCTTGCATGCTGTGTCCTGGTTCGCAGAAGTGTTGGCCGACTGGTGTGTCCATTTTACCCTCATTAATTTTAAAGCGGTGATGGTTCATTCTTGTGCGCAGTTTTTGTCCTGTTTCTCCTATATAGATTCCTCTTGAGGGGCATTTCATGCAGCGTATCATGTATACAACATTGGATGATTCACAGGAAAATTGGTCTGATATTTGATGATATTTCTGTGAGATTTGTATTTGGTTTGTGCACAAGATATAAGGGCAGGTCTCACACCTTGCGTTATTGCAGGGTAATGTGCCTGGAGTTTCTGGTGTAGATAATGCACTTCTGATAATCATTTGTCTCAAATTGGGAGGTTGTCTGAAAGCAAGCATTGGTAAATCAGGAAAAACTTCTTTCAGGCGTTTGTCTTTATGAAGTATCGGTTGCAGGGCTTTCGATATCCCTTTATACCAACATTCCACACGAGGACAGTATTGCAGCTTGCCAACATTTCCTTCAGTTGAATGACCTACCAACAGAGCCCACACTACAACTTATCAAATATATACTAACTCATAACTATTTTTCATTTGGGAATGATGTATATCTACAGACAATGGGCAGTGCTATGGGAAGTAGAATGTCACCCCAGTATGCAAATTTATTTATGGCCAGATTGGAGGAAAACTTCCTTTCAACGTGTGAAATTAAACCATGGGCTTACTTCAGATTCATAGACGATATCCTATTAATTTGGACAGCATCACAGGAAAAATTAATCAAATTCCACAAAAACTTCTGAGAATACCACAAGAACATTAAGTTAACGCTCAGCTTTTCATCCTCCCATGTCAGTTTCCTGGATACCACAATTTATGTACAAGATAGGTTTTTACAAACATCCATCTACCGTAAACCAACTGACCGGCATATTTACCTGAAGTGGAATAGTTTCCACCCGGAACACACCAAAAAATCTATTGTTTACAGCCAGGCTCTGAGGTATAACCGAATATGTTCTATTTCAGAGGACAGAGACAGACAACTTATGTCGCTACGTAATATATTCATAGATCAGGGATATCAACCGATACTTCATAAAGACAAATGCCTGAAAGAAGTTTTTCCTGATTTACCAATGCTTGCTTTCAGACAACCTCCCAATTTGAGACAAATGATTATCAGAAGTGCATTATCTACACCAGAAACTCCAGGCACTAGTGGTGCTCAAATACCCCTTTTTAAAATTCGAGTTTGGTCGAATTCGAATAGTAAATTATTCGAGGTCATTCGAATATTCGAGTCGAATAATTTTTACTATTCGATTCGACCTCGGACTTCGAGCTCACTATTCGAGTCGGTATTCGAGCTGACTATTCGAGCTGACTATTCGAATTGGCCTTAAATAGCTTCCAACACTTGTTTTGAGGGTGAATGATGCAAGAAACCTCTTTTTTTCCAAGTAACAACAGCAAGTGATTATGTGGGGATGTTCCTTAAAAAAAAAATGTGGAAAGAGAAGTTGTGTCCTTAATTTTGTTCAGTAGTGTTACTGTATCTTCTTCTTCTTCTTCTTCTTCTTCTTCTTCTTCTTCTTCTTCTTCTTCTTCTTCTTCTTCTTCTTCTTCTTCTTCTTCTTCTTCTTCTTCTTCTTCTTCTTCTTCTTCTTCTTCTTCTTCTTCTTCTTCTTCTTCTTCTTCTTCTTCTTCTTCTTCTTCTTCTTCTTCTTCTTCTTCTTCTTCTTCTTCTTCTTCTTCTTCTTCTTCTTCTTCTTCTTCTTCTTCTTCTTCTTCTTCTTCTTCTTCTTCATAGTCTTCTTCTTCATAGTCTTCTTCTTCATAGTCTTCTTCTTCATAGTCTTCTTCTTCATAGTCTTCTTCTTCATAGTCTTCTTCTTCATAGTCTTCTTCTTCATAGTCTTCTTCTTCATAGTCTTCTTCTTCATAGTCTTCTTCTTCATAGTCTTCTTCTTCATATTCTTCTTCTTCTTCATAGTCTTATTCTTCTTCTTCATAGTCTTATTCTTCTTCTTCTTCTTCATAGTCTTATTCTTCTTCTTCTTCTTCTTCTTCTTCTTCTTCTTCATAGTCTTATTCTTCTTCACGTATTTCTCTTTTCAATTTTTTTTTAAAGAAATGCAGCTATTTTTGAGCGTAACAAATAGCTGGTGGGCGCACGCATGTTGGAAGCGCCATTGTATGTGCTCCCTGGCAGTGGAAACACAAAGACAGCAGGAGGTAAATTCAGCAGCAGGAGGAGGAGGATGAGTGTGTGGCAGCAGGCAGTCAATGAGGCAGGCAGCTCGCCGTGACATAATAGCCCTGGTACCTAGCGGTGATACCAGGGCTGTAAATAAACACAACAGGAGGTCCCAGACAGCGGTCGTGCAGCCCACATTGTGTCCAATACACAACTGGGACAACACAGTTTTCAACCCGGGCACCTCAGAAAAATTAAACCTTTTTTTGTTTTTTTAATGGTTTGTTTGGTTTTGGTTTTGCAACCAATATAGCTATTGTTTGACGTAATAGCTGGTGGCAGAGTGGCAGCAGAAGGTAAATCATCTGTGTACCCTGGCAGTGGGAAACACAGACAGACAGCAGCAGCAGGAGGAGGAATGGAGGAGTAGGCGAGCAGCTATTGTTTGACGTAATAGCTGGTGGCAGAGTGGCAGCAGAAGGTAAATCATCTGTGTACCCTGGCAGTGGGAAACACAGACAGACAGCAGCAGCAGGAGGAGGTATGGAGGAGCAGTGTGAGTGTGGCAGCAGGTAGGCAGCGTGACATAATAGCCCTGGTACCTAGCGGTGATACCAGGGCTGTAAATAAACACAACAGGAGGTCCCAGACAGCGGTCGTGCAGCCCACATTGTGTCCAATACACAACTGGGACAACACAGTTTTCAACCCGGGCACCTCAGAAAAATTAAACCTTTTTTTTTTTTTTTATGGTTTTTTGGTTTTTGGTTTTGCAACCAATATAGCTATTGTTTGACGTAATAGCTGGTGGCAGAGTGGCAGCAGAAGGTAAATCATCTGTGTACCCTGGCAGTGGGAAACACAGACAGACAGCAGCAGCAGGAGGAGGAATGGAGGAGTAGGCGAGCAGCTATTGTTTGACGTAATAGCTGGTGGCAGAGTGGCAGCAGAAGGTAAATCATCTGTGTACCCTGGCAGTGGGAAACACAGACAGACAGCAGCAGCAGCAGCAGGAGGAGGTGTGGAGGAGCAGTGTGAGTGTGGCAGCAGGTAGGCAGCGTGACATAATAGCCCTGGTACCTAGCGGTGATACCAGGGCTGTAAATAAACACAACAGGAGGTCCCAGACAGCGGTCGTGCAGCCCACATTGTGTCCAATACACAACTGGGACAACACAGTTTTCAACCCGGGCACCTCAGAAAAATTAAACCTTTTTTTTTTTTTTTATGGTTTTTTGGTTTTTGGTTTTGCAACCAATATAGCTATTGTTTGACGTAATAGCTGGTGGCAGAGTGGCAGCAGAAGGTAAATCATCTGTGTACCCTGGCAGTGGGAAACACAGACAGACAGCAGCAGCAGGAGGAGGAATGGAGGAGTAGGCGAGCAGCTATTGTTTGACGTAATAGCTGGTGGCAGAGTGGCAGCAGAAGGTAAATCATCTGTGTACCCTGGCAGTGGGAAACACAGACAGACAGCAGCAGCAGCAGCAGGAGGAGGTGTGGAGGAGCAGTGTGAGTGTGGCAGCAGGTAGGCAGCGTGACATAATAGCCCTGGTACCTAGCGGTGATACCAGGGCTGTAAATAAACACAACAGGAGGTCCCAGACAGCGGTCGTGCAGCCCACATTGTGTCCAATACACAACTGGGACAACACAGTTTTCAACCCGGGCACCTCAGAAAAATTAAACCTTTTTTTTTTTTTTTATGGTTTTTTGGTTTTTGGTTTTGCAACCAATATAGCTATTGTTTGACGTAATAGCTGGTGGCAGAGTGGCAGCAGAAGGTAAATCATCTGTGTACCCTGGCAGTGGGAAACACAGACAGACAGCAGCAGCAGGAGGAGGAATGGAGGAGTAGGCGAGCAGCTATTGTTTGACGTAATAGCTGGTGGCAGAGTGGCAGCAGAAGGTAAATCATCTGTGTACCCTGGCAGTGGGAAACACAGACAGACAGCAGAAGGGCAGTACACAGCAGCCCACTGTAGGTGTAAAATGTGTGGCTGCAGGCGACGTAATAGTCAAAGTGAACCAGGCTGGCTTAGTGAGCAGGAGCCAGGAGGTGGTAAAGGGTGGTAAGGCACATTAACGATGGTTCCGGCAGCCAGTTCATGTCCCCCTCTCGCCGACAACAGGGGCCAGGAACTCGCCTTCCACCCACGCCTGGTTCATCTTGAGAAACGTCAGTCTGTCCACAGACTTGTGAGACAGACGTGAGCGTTTCTCGGTGACCACGCCACCAGCTGCACTGAAGCAGCGCTCGGACAGCACGCTGGAAGGGGGGCAGGACAGCACTTCCAGGGCGTACTGCGCCAGCTCGCTCCAGATCTCCATGCGCTTGACCCAATACTCCATGGGATCAACAGGGGCATCGCTGTCAAGCCCGCTGTACGACCCCATGTAGTCAGCCACCATGCGGGTCAGGCGCTGGCTGTGACCGGAGGAGGATGCTGCTGCATGCATCTCCTCTCTAGTCACTGCTGCCGGAGCCTCTACAGTCCTGTAGAGCTCGTGGCTGAGAGACAGCAGGTCTGTGGGGCGCTTGCTGCTGCTGGATGCAGGCACCTGCTGCTGCCTCTGTGCTGGCTGCTGGACAGTGGGGGTGGAAGGCTGGGGGAAGGCTTCCTCCAAGCGCTCAACAAGGGCCTGCTGCAAGCTCCTTATTTGTTGCGCTGGGTCTCCTCCTGCAGGCGGCAGGAACTGGCTCAACTTCCCCTTGAGGCGTGGGTCCAACATCATGCTGATCCAGATGTCCTCCCTCTGCTTCATCTGGATCACCCTGGGGTCCCTGCGCAGGCACGTCAGCATGTGCGCTGCCATTGGGAAGAGGCGGGCCACGTCTGCTGGCACATCGACGTCAGTGCTGTCCTCATCCTCCTCCTCTGCCGCCTCATCCTCTCTCCACCCCCGCACCAACTCAGCTGCGCTGTGCTGATCCCCCTCATCAGCAGCCAGGTCAGGGACCTCCACCAAGTCCTCCTCCTCCTCCCCCTCAGAGGTGGACTGCGCAGCTGGTTGCCGCTCCTGCTGGTCCAAGGCTGCCGCTCCCTGTTCCAGCAAAGCATCGAGGGCCCTGTTCAGCAGAGAAACCAGGGGCACCCACTCGCAGACCATAGCATGGTCCCTGCTCACCATGTTTGTGGCCTGCAGGAAGGGAGCCAGCACTAAGCACACCTGCTGCATGTGCCTCCAGTCATCATCGGGGACGATGGACGGGAAGTTGCTGGTCTTGTCCCTTCTCTGAGCTGCGGAAACAGTGGCCAGGGCAAGGTACTGTTTGACAGTGCGCCTCTGTTCAACCAGACGCTCCAACATCGCCAGGGTGGAGTTCCAGCGAGTCGGAACGTCAAGGATCAGCCGATGGCGTGGCAGATCCAGCTCCTTTTGCACGTCTTCCAGGCTCGCACAGGCTGCAGCCGAGCGCCGGAAGTGACGCACAACATTCCTTGCCGTTTCCAGCAGTTCGCCCATCCCCTGGTAGGTGCGCAGGAACTTCTGCACCACCAGGTTCAGCACGTGGGCAAGACAGGGGATGTGGGTCAGGTTTCCCCTGTCTATTGCGGCAACCAGATTGGCCCCATTGTCGGCCACCACCTCTCCGACTCTGAGGCCTCTGGGTGTCAGCCAAATCCTCTCCTGCTCCTGGAGTTTGGCCAACACATGGGTTGCCGTCAGCTTGGTCTTCCCAAGGCTGACCAAGTGCAGCAGCGCTTGGCAGTGGCGGGCCTTCACGCTGCTGCTGAGGCGGGGGGTTTGGCCAGGTGTGCCGGAGGATGGCAGAGGATCGGAGGAACCTGCTGCAGTTCCCCTGAGCCTGCGGGGTGGCACCACCCACTGTGTTGCTGCTGCTGCTGTGCCCGCTGCTGCTCTCCCATCCTCACCCCCTTCCACCAAGCTGACCCAGTGGACAGTGAAGGACAGGTAGCGGCCTGTCCCGAAGCGGCTGCTCCAGGAGTCCATGGTGACGTGGACCCTTTCACCAACCGCGTGCTCCAGCCCTCGCTCCACATTGGCCATCACAAAGCGGTGCAGTGCAGGAATGGCCTTGCGGGCAAAGAAGTGTCTGCTGGGGAGCTGCCAGTCTGGGGCTGCGCGGGAGCTGCCAGTCTGGGGCTGCGCAAGCAAGCAGCGCACGAATGTCGCTCCCCTCCTGCACGAGCGTGTACGGCAGGAGTTGGGAGCACATGGCCCGTGCCAGCAAGCCGTTCAGCTGCCGCACGCGACGGCTGCTGGGAGGCAGAGCCCTAACCACCCCCTGGAAGGACTCGCTCAAAAGGCTCTGGCGTGGCCTTTTGCTGACACAGGAATCAGCAGACACAGCAGAGGAGGCCACTGAGGACTGGCTGCCAGAACAGGCCTCAGTGTCGGCGGCAGGAGTTGCAGAGGGGGGAGGAGCAGTGCGTTTCCGCACTCCTGCTGGTGCTGCTGGAGGAGCAGGAGGGCGGGTGGCTGCTGTTGCTGCTGCTGAAGGCTGTGCAGTGATGGGTGTGGTGCCACTGCCAGCACCAGATGCCTTCAGCCTCTGGAACTCCTCATGCTGGTGGAAATGTTTAGCCGCAAGGTGGTTGATGAGCGAGCTGGTGCAGAACTTTAAGGGGTCTGCACCTCTGCTCAACTTCCGCTGACAGTGGTTGCAAGTGGCGTACTTGCTGTACACAGTGGGCATGGTGAAATATCGCCAGATTGGTGACTTAAACATCCCCCTACGGCATGGAAGCGCTGCTGCCTGTCTCCCTGTGGTGGTTGGGGGGGGGGGCTTGGGGGGCTTGGGTGCGGCTGGTGGTGGTACTGGCAGATGCTGCTGCTGCTGAGCCTGAGACACCAGCAGGCTGTGGGACCTGCCTACTGCTGCTGCCAATGCTTGCAATGATGCGCCTCCTTGCAAGGCCCACAAGAGCATCCTCCTCCTCCTCCTCAGAGCTGCTGAGGACGACATCCCCTGGAGGTGGTGGCACCCAGTCTCTGTCTGTCACCGGGTCATCATCATCCTCCCCCTCCTGAAACATGTCCTGCTGGGATGAGGACCCCCCAAACTCCTCTCCTGATGCATGGATGGGCTGCTTGACTGTCGCCACAGTCTTGCTGTCCAATCCCTCATCCCCCAAAGTGCCCATCAGCATCTCCTCCTCAAGATCGCCAACAACAGCAGACAATTTACTCATGATGCCTGGGGTCAAAAGACTGCTGAATGACAGGTCGGCGAGTGACGGTGAACTGGCCTCCTCCCCAGACCCTGCTGGGCGGCTGCTGCGAACAGGGGTGGTGGTGGTGGTGAGGGTGGAGGCCTCGGATGCAGA
This sequence comes from Hyperolius riggenbachi, assembly GCF_040937935.1. Taxonomy (NCBI): domain Eukaryota; kingdom Metazoa; phylum Chordata; class Amphibia; order Anura; family Hyperoliidae; genus Hyperolius; species Hyperolius riggenbachi. The sequence continues at coordinate 249,348,003 of NC_090655.1, read as the reverse complement.
GCTGATGGCGGGCTGCTCATCCTCCGTCATGAGTTGCACCACAGTGTCTGCATCCTTTTCCTCAATGGGACGTTTCCGACCCGGCTGGAGGAAAATGGGAGCAGGTGCTACACGCTGCTGCTGCTGTGTCTCTGCAGCGTGAGTTGCAGATGCTCCTGCTGGGCGGCGCCCAAGGCGTCCACGGCCAGTGGCTATGGGAGGAATGTTAGCCACTGACGCTGCTGCTGCTGCTGCGGAACTGTGCATGGTGGCGCGCCCGCGGCCGCGGCTTGCCACAATGCTGCTCCCTCTCCTCCTGATTCCCTTGCTGCCCTTCCCCTTGCCCAAACCGCGCTGGCTGCCACTTCCAGACATCTTAAATGTTTTGGGCGTATAGACAAAAGTTTTGTAAAAGGGCGGGTGAAAAGTGGGGTACTTTAATGGAGTGGGTTGGTTGGTGAGGTGACTGAGTGAGTGTCCCCTAGTACAGTAAGTAAGTAGTAACAGTCAGGAAGTACAACTAGCAGTTACAATAATCAGTAGTAATCACAAGTAAATTTAGTGTGTGTACACTCAGACAGTGAGTGCACGCACGCAGGAGCTAGTAGCCTATGAACACAGTGACTGAGTGTCCTAGACTCCTAGTACAGTAAGAGTAAGTAGTAACAGTAAGTAGAACTAACTAATTACAATAATCAATCAGCGATCAGAAGGAAATGGAGTGTGGGTGTGTGTACACTCAGACAGTGAGTGCACGCACGCAGGAGCTAGTAGCCTATGAACACAGTGACTGAGTGTCCTAGACTCCTAGTACAGTAAGAGTAAGTAGTAACAGTAAGTAGAACTAACTAATTACAATAATCAATCAGCGATCAGAAGGAAATGGAGTGTGGGTGGTGTGTGTACACTCAGACAGTGAGTGACCGCACGCAGGAGCTAGTAGCCTATGAACACAGTGACTGAGTGTCCTAGACTCCTAGTACAGTAAGAGTAAGTAGTAACAGTAAGTAGAACTAACTAATTACAATAATCAATCAGCGATCAGAAGGAAATGGAGTGTGGGTGGTGTGTGTACACTCAGACAGTGAGTGACCGCACGCAGGAGCTAGTAGCCTATGAACACAGTGACTGAGTGTCCTAGACTCCTAGTACAGTAAGAGTAAGTAGTAACAGTAAGTACAACTAACTAATTACGATAATCAATCAGCGATCAGAAGGAAATGGAGTGTGGGTGTGTGTACACTCAGACAGTGAGTGACCGCACGCAGGAGCTAGTAGCCTATGAACACAGTGACTGAGTGTCCTAGACTCCTAGTACAGTAAGAGTAAGTAGTAACAGTAAGTAGAACTAACTAATTACAATAATCAATCAGCGATCAGAAGGAAATGGAGTGTGGGTGGTGTGTGTACACTCAGACAGTGAGTGACCGCACGCAGGAGCTAGTAGCCTATGAACACAGTGACTGAGTGTCCTAGACTCCTAGTACAGTAAGAGTAAGTAGTAACAGTAAGTAGAACTAACTAATTACAATAATCAATCAGCGATCAGAAGGAAATGGAGTGTGGGTGGTGTGTGTACACTCAGACAGTGAGTGACCGCACGCAGGAGCTAGTAGCCTATGAACACAGTGACTGAGTGTCCTAGACTCCTAGTACAGTAAGAGTAAGTAGTAACAGTAAGTACAACTAACTAATTACGATAATCAATCAGCGATCAGAAGGAAATGGAGTGTGGGTGTGTGTACACTCAGACAGTGAGTGCACGCACGCAGGAGCTAGTAGCCTATGAACACAGTGACTGAGTGTCCTAGACTCCTAGTACAGTAAGAGTAAGTAGTAACAGTAAGTAGAACTAACTAATTACAATAATCAATCAGCGATCAGAAGGAAATGGAGTGTGGGTGGTGTGTGTACACTCAGACAGTGAGTGACCGCACGCAGGAGCTAGTAGCCTATGAACACACAGTGACTGAGTGTCCTAGACTCCTAGTACAGTAAGAGTAAGTAGTAACAGTAAGTAGAACTAACTAATTACAATAATCAATCAGCGATCAGAAGGAAATGGAGTGTGGGTGGTGTGTGTACACTCAGACAGTGAGTGACCGCACGCAGGAGCTAGTAGCCTATGAACACACAGTGACTGAGTGTCCTAGACTCCTAGTACAGTAAGAGTAAGTAGTAACAGTAAGTAGAACTAACTAATTACAATAATCAATCAGCGATCAGAAGGAAATGGAGTGTGGGTGGTGTGTGTACACTCAGACAGTGAGTGACCGCACGCAGGAGCTAGTAGCCTATGAACACAGTGACTGAGTGTCCTAGACTCCTAGTACAGTAAGAGTAAGTAGTAATAGTAAGTAGAACTAACTAATTACAATAATCAATCAGCGATCAGAAGGAAATGGAGTGTGGGTGGTGTGTGTACACTCAGACAGTGAGTGACCGCACGCAGGAGCTAGTAGCCTATGAACACAGTGACTGAGTGTCCTAGACTCCTAGTACAGTAAGAGTAAGTAGTAACAGTAAGTAGAACTAACTAATTACAATAATCAATCAGCGATCAGAAGGAAATGGAGTGTGGGTGGTGTGTGTACACTCAGACAGTGAGTGACCGCACGCAGGAGCTAGTAGCCTATGAACACAGTGACTGAGTGTCCTAGACTCCTAGTACAGTAAGAGTAAGTAGTAACAGTAAGTAGAACTAACTAATTAGTAGAACTAACTAATTACAATAATCAATCAGCGATCAGAAGGAAATGGAGTGTGGGTGGTGTGTGTACACTCAGACAGTGAGTGACCGCACGCAGGAGCTAGTAGCCTATGAACACAGTGACTGTCTGACTGAGTGTCCTAGACTCCTAGTACAGTAAGAGTAAGTAGTAACAGTAAGTACAACTAACTAACAATAATCTATCAGTAATCAGAAGGAAATAGAGTGTGTGTACACACAGACAGTGAGTGAGTGCACACACGCAGGAGCTAGCTAGTAGCCTATAAACAGTGACAGTCAGTGAGTGTCCTACTCCTAGTACAGTATAACTACAATACTATTAGTAAAGGACAGCAGAAATACTGGTATAGATGAGAGAAATAAACAGAGGACAGCTGCCCACAGAGGCAAGGCCCCCCTGAGGCCTAAACCTGTAAGCTTGCAGCAGCTGCCTGTCTCTAATGTAACACACAAGCTACTAACTAAAATACAATGTCTATCTAACTAACAACAATATAGGTGTATATGGCAGGTGTAGGTGAGCAAAAACGCTAGGTAAATGATCACAATAGAGCACTTGCTAAGCCAAAGCACAAAGGAGCAACTCTCTCTCTGTACAAGTCTCAGGCAAGCATGGAGAAACGGAACATGGCGGCCGCTATTTATAGGGTAGGGGCTGGCCAGGGTCCCCCTCTGTGATTGGCTGCCGTCAGAGGGCCTGGGAGCCCTCTGATTGGCTCTAAGGACATCAATCTGGGCTATGACGCTATTCGAGCTCGGTACCGAGCTCGAATAGCGCCGTTTGCTCGAATAGCTCGAATAGTGAATGGGCTATTCGAGTGTACTCGGATAGCCCATTCGAATAGCTACAGCTATTCGGAGCTCGAATACCGAGCTCGGATAGCTGAAAAAGAGCTCGAATATTCGAGCTACTCGAATATTCGAGCTCTGCTGAGCACCACTGCCAGGCACATTACCCTGCAATAACGCAAGGTGTGAGACCTGCCCTTATATCTTGTGCACAAACCAAATACAAATCTCACAGAAATATCATCAAATATCAGACCAATTTTCCTGTGAATCATCCAATGTTGTATACATGATACGCTGCATGAAATGCCCCTCAAGAGGAATCTATATAGGAGAAACAGGACAAAAACTGCGCACAAGAATGAACCATCACCGCTTTAAAATTAATGAGGGTAAAATGGACACACCAGTGGGCCAACACTTCTGCGAACCAGGACACAGCATGCAAGATCTAAAAGTACTTATTCTTAAGGGTAACTTCAAAAATGAACAAGCAAGAAAGATTTCTGAGTACAAATTTATGAAAATGTTCAAGACATTAACAGAAGGTTTTAATTGTGGAATGGGATTCATGACTCCTTATGTAACATGATTGACTTGGCTTCACTATCTTCAGAAACCTGCTAGATTTCATGTTTGCTTGCATAAGCTCACTGGCTCCAGCCTGCTGATCACCTGACATCTAACTGCTAAACAGCAACCAGTACAACTGCCATCTTCATGCAGCTTCCCTGCATCAGTGTTTTACTACAGCTAACATCTAGAAATATGCCTGAAGAAGGGGACTAGATCCCAGAAAGCTTGCATTATTTAACTTTATCAGTTAGCCATTAAAAGGTATTACTTTTACAAGACTTTGTTTTTTTTCTACCTACATATATTGTTTGGCTAACACGGTACAGAAACATTTTTACTACTATGTTCCAATAAATAAAAGACATGGGTGTAGGTGTTAGGAATTCAGTCATAAGGGTTTGTTTGTAGGTTTGTTTGACTATAAAATACTGCCAGTCATCAGTACCAGCAAAGATATACTCTCTGATGTGCAATTGGTCTTTCTTTCCTTGTAAAGCATTTCCCACACTCAGAGCATGAAATATTATGCTCCCCAGTGTAGTTTTTCTTGTGTATACAAAAGCATGCTTTCTGTTTATAGCATTTCCCACACTCTGAACATTAAAAAAAGGGGGCTCCGCTGGTGTGCAAGCACTTCTCCTTTCTGAATAAAACCTTTCCAACAAACTGAACATGAAAATGAGCACTCAGCAGTGTGATATTTTTGATGTTTTAAAATGGATATTTTTCAACTGAAACATTTCCCACACTCTGAGCATGGAAAAGGATGCTCACTTGTGTGATTTATTGGGTGTGCCAAAAGGTTTGGTTTACAAGAGGAACTTTTCTCACAATAAGAACAAGAATATGGACGCTCCCATGTATGAACTATTTGATGTATAACAAGTCTCCTTTCACATTTACATTTTTCCAGAATTTTTCAGTCTGGACATGAAAAAGGGACGCTCACCTGTGTCTCTTCTGGTGTTCAAGAAGGTTCCTGGTTGGAACAGAAATATTTCCCACGGTTCTAAACAGGAAAATGCCTGCTTGTCTTTATGCCTTCTTTGCTGTTGAAAGCTTTTTTGTGATTTAAAGGACAATGGGTTATTTTGATGTTCAATAACACTTTATTTACTTATACATTTTTTCCAACACTCTAAACATGAAAATTGATGTTCACCTGTGTGGCTTTTCTGGTGCACATGAAGGTATGATATCTGCCTGAAGCATTTCCCACACTCTGTACATGAGAAAGTATGCTCCCCTGGGCCAGTGTTCTGCAAACTTGGCTCTCCAGCTGTTAAGGGACTACAAGTTTCACAATGCATTGCGGGAGTCTAACAGCCACAGTCATGATTCATAAAGGCAAATGCATTGTGGGACGAGCCAAGTTTGCAGATCACTGCCCTGGGTGATTTGTTTGGTGTTGAAGCAGGTCCCATTTATAGTTGAAGCCCTTTCCACATTCTGTCACTAAAACTGATTTGTCACTGAAACTTTTCTCATAGTTGAACATGAAAGGGGTGACCTTGTGGTGTGCACACCAATGTATTCAACATCTTCAATAAGGCGCTCAAATCTCACCTTTTCACTCTGTCCTACCACCCTTCACTGATGCTCTAAACCCGCAGCTGTACTGTCTGTGCTGTTTGTGCACACAGGCCAGGCCTGTGCTATATTGCCTTAGCTACAGTATAGTTTAGGGCATAGGGATTACTGTGTTATTGTGTAGTTTTTACTGCAGTGCTTAGTTGTTAGAGACTAGTACTGTGTCTGTGTTAGCTACAGATCACTGCATTTCTGCTGCGCTGCTGATTGTCAGTGTGTGTGACAGATAGATCGTCCGTTAGTGTGCACACTGTTTTCTTCTTCTACCCAGTTGCATGGCCGGATTTCTGGCAAGGCCGCGTAGGCCATGGCCTAGGGCACCAGATAAACAAGGGGCGGCCTGCAGACAGTGGGCATTATTTGCAAGCGTCCAAACAAATGAAAGTGGTCAGGATAACTGCACTATTAGTACCAGCTGGCATCTGCCTGTGCTGTGCTACAGGCAGCTGCAGTCCGTTAACCAAACGTTTGTGAACAGTGTGTGACTAGCAAAAAGCCAGACCTTGTCCAATGACATAGCAGCAGCTCCAGGCAGTTACAGAAGGCCATGTCTCACACACTTGGTGTGGGGGAAGAAAGGACCAGGGGCAGCACCAGCAAATAGTACAGAATACAGAAGGCAGGCCTTGCCTCTCACAGTACCCATTTCTTAATTATTGATTGGCCAGCGCTGTTACCCTGGAGACAGCACTGGGTACAGGACTCACTTTTACGTGTTGCTGACCCCACCCAATGTCCAATTGTGAGCCACTTTTGACCATGTGTGTGTGGTGGAAGGCTCCCACCATGCCCATCACCTGTAGATCGCTTGATTGACCAGTTCCCCCATGTGACATGATTGATTCACTTCACGTTGCCATGGAGACCTCGGCACTAGCCCCAATAGTGGACACCATCGGCCCAAAAATTTTTGGATTGGTGTGTGTGGAGAGAGGTGGTAGGATACGGTTTCGGTTGGGGCGGCTGGTAATAGTCGGCCCTGGGCGGTAAGAAGTACAAATCCGGCCCTGCTCAGTTGTCTGTCACCCCCCGTGCTGATTCATTAAATTCCAACACCAATTTCAATAAAGTGCAAGGACCCCACATCCATCTGGTGACATCATCATCACACAAACTTGCACTATGTCTGCTGGTACTGGCACCCAGGGGAAGGGAATCAAGGGCACGAACAGAGGAAACATTGCTGTCACCGCCAGCAGTTCTGCCACATCAGTGTCCATTCCGCTGCTAGCCACTGGCTGTGGACGCACTGGGTGCCCAGCTGGTAGGGGGAGTCACGCTGCACAGGTGCAGCAGCGTGTAGCGGCCATTTTTCAGAATGGTCGGCGCCGCAAATTGGAGGAGAAACACGCCGAGCCTGTGATGCAGCTGATGGTGGATGAGCAGGCCACCAGCAGCTCTACAACAGACACCTCCACCCCCACCACCACTCCTGTTCGCAGGAGCAGCAGCAGCTGCCCAGCAGTGCATGAGGACTCGTCGGTCATCATGTCAATCCCAGTGGGCAACCTACCCTCAGTCAGCGTGCTCTGTAGTCCAGACACCGCGAGCGCAATCAGGGCTGTTACCACTGACTTTGAGCGGGACATTCTGGGCGCACTGGGGGTTGTGGAGGAGTCAAAGATGGTGACGGTGATAGTTGGGGAGAATCCTTGCCTGAGGTGTCAGAAGAAGAGGAGTTTGGGGGGTCATCAACATCCCAGCAGTTGTTTGAGGAGGGGGCATCATGCTGATTATGATGACGAGATGAGGGACCGTGACTACCAACCACAGGAGGGGGATGTTGGCTCTGAGTCTGAGGAGGAGGATGCATCCGTGGGTCTGTCACGGAGGATCAGCATCGCTGATATTGGCAGGAGCAGCAGTGGGCGTGGAATGCGGGACCCACAGCCTGCTGCTTCATCTTCTGCCGCTACCACCGGCCGCACCACTCAACCCCAGGCCCCAACCACTGCAGGGCCAATTACCACAGGAAGAAAAAAAGCAGCAACAGCGCAATCAGGGCATATGGGAAATTCCAATCCTCATGGCATTTTTTTGATCTGCCCTCAGTGGAAAGTAAGTTTGTGACTTGTAACATGTGCCAGGTGAAGCTGAGCAGAGGTTGCTGAGCAGAGGTTGCAACCCCTCCAACAACGGCACCTCCAGCTTCATCAACCACCCGGCCAACAAACATCATCATGAGAATCAGGAGTTCAAGAGGCTGAAGGAAGCTGGCGCTGGCAGTGTTCCTCTGACCAAAAGCACCACCAGAACCCCCTTTACCAGTGCCACTCCTGCCGACACTGAGGCCTGTTCAGGCAGCCAGTCCTCCTCAGTGGTCTCCTCTATTCTTGCCTCCTCTTCTCGTGCCACCAAAAAATGCCACCAGACCCTTTTGACCGAGTCCTTTGCGGTCAGGGCTCAGCCTCCCAGCAGCCGTCGCATCCACCAGCTGAACGGCCTGCTTGCACGGGCCATGTCCTCCCAGCGCCTCCCTTACTCCTTTGTGCAGGAGGGGAGCGAAATGCGTGCGCTCCTGCAGAGCGCAGCGCCGGATTGGCCAATTCCCAGCCGGCACTACTTTTCCCGCACGGCCATCCCAGCACTGCACCGCTTTGCGATGGCCAACGTGGAGCGTGGGCTGGATCATGTGGTGGATAAACGGGTCCATGTGACCATGGACTCCTGGAGCAGCAGGTTCGGGACAGGCCACTATCTGTGCTTCACAGCGCACTGGGTCAGTTTGGTGAAAGGGGGTGAGGAGGGGACAGCAGCATCGGGCACAGCAGCAATCCAGTGGGTGGTGCCACCCCGCAGCAGGGTCAGGAAAAGTGCAGCAGGTTCTTCAGATCCGGTTCCACCCTCCGGCAAACCCGCTGCCACCAAACGTCCCACCTCAGCAGCAGTGTGAAGGCCTGCCACTGCCAAGCGCTGCTGAAGATGGTCAGCCTGGGGAAGGCCAAGCTGACGGCAGACCATGTCCTGGCCAAACTCCGAGACAAGGAGAAGAGTTGGCTGACCCTCAGAGACCTCAGAGTCGGAGAGGTGGTGTCCGGCAATGGGGCCAACCTGGTTGCTGGCATCCACTGGGAAGACCTCACCCACATCCCGTCTGGCCCACGTCCTGAACCTGGTGGTGCAGAAAATTGTGAGCACCTACCAGGGGATGGAGCCATTTTTAAAAGCGGCTCGGAAGACGTTGGGTTATTTCCGCTGCTCGGGCGGTGCCTCAGCGGCCCTGGAAGTCGTGCAGCTGGAGTTGAACCTCCCACGGCACCGGCTCATTATTGATGTTGCAACATGATGGAACTCCACCCTGGCTATGTTAGAGCGTCTGGTTGAACAGAGGCAGGCTGTCAACCACTACCTGGCCAGAGCCACCGCAGACGCCCCCGTGTTTCGGGACCGGCACCACCCACCTTCCGGAAATCATCCTGAATGCAGAGTGGGAAAAAATGCAGCTGGTGTGCTTCCTGGAGGCCACGAACATGGTCAGCCGGGACCGTGTGTCGCTGTGTGAGTGGGTGACCATGGTGTGCATGCTGGACAAGGCCCTCAATGCTCTGCTGGAAGTGGGAGAGGCAGCTTTGATCCAGCAGGAGCAGCAGTAGGAACCTTCACAGTCCACATCTATGCGTCAGGAGGAGGAGGTTGAGGACTTAGAGTAGTTGGAAGTCCCTGACCTTGAAGATGAGGGGGCACAGCCGAGTGCAGCTGCAGTGGTGCGGGGGTGGAGAGAGCGGGGGAGGCTCCGGGATCAGAGGAGGAGGACAGCACTGGGGGTGATAATTCAGAGTATGTGTCAGCAGAGATGGCAGCCCTCTTCCACATGGCAGCGCACATGCTGCAGTGCCTGCGCAGTGACCCAAGGGTCAAGCAGATGCGTGCTCGGGAGGACATGTGGATCACCCTGATGCTGGACCCACGGCTGAAGGGGAAGCTGCATCAGTTCCTGCCTGCAGGAGGAGACCCTGTGCGGCGAATGAGGGACTTGCAGCGGTCCCTGGTTCGGCGCTTGGAGAAAGCCTTCCCCCAGACTCCCCCCCCCCCCTCTGTCACAGTCCAGCCAGCACAGCAGCAGGTGCCTGCGTTCATCAGCAACAGGCGCCCATCACATTTTCTGTCTCTCACAAAGGCGCTGTACGCCGCGCCAGTACAGCTGCCAACTGAGGAGGTGCCTGCCCTGCAGCAGCATGTGGCTATCAAAGCCAAAACCAGCGCCTGACCCGGATGGTGGCAGACTACATGGGGTCCTACAGCGGGCTTGAGAGCGACACCCCTGTGGACCCCTTGGATTACTGGGTCAAGCACCTGGATATTTGGAGCAAGCTGGAGCAGTACGCCCTGGAAGTCCTTGCTTGCCCTCCTTCCAGCGTGCTGTCCGAAAGGTGCTTCAGTACGGCCGGTGGCGTGGTCACCGAGAAGCACTCTCGTCTGTCCACCCAGTCTGTGGACAGACTGACGTTTCTCAAAATAAACCAGGCTTGGGTGGTTGGTGAATTCCTGGCCCCTGTTGTTGGCAAGAGGGGGAAATGAAGTGGCTGGAAATCACTGTGCCTGCCTTACCCACCCTTTACCACCACAACCTCCAGGCTCCGTCGTGACTTGAGTCATAAGCCTGGTTCAAAAAATTTTTTACAGCCGTGGTACCAACACACTAGGTGCCATGGTGAACTATGTAAACACAATTGCTGTGTAATTTTTTGGGAGGTGTCTGTGCTGTCCGAGTCGTGGGGAGGCCCTAACTGCGGCAGTACGACCGCTTCCTGGAACCTCTCCTAATGTTTTTTACTGTGCTGTGGTACCAACACTATATGCCATGGTGAACTATGTAAGCACAATTGCTGTGTCATTTTTTGGGAGGTGTCTGTGCTGAAAACTGTCATGTCCCAGATGTGCGGTTGGACTTTGGACACAATGGGCAAAGTTTTGCGCAAGGTCACTACTTATCACGTCTAAACTCAGTTTAGACGTGATAAGGGCCAGTGCTAACAGTTAGCACTGCTTTGTGAATCGAGCCCAATGTGGGCTGCACGACCGCTGTCTGGAACCTAGTCCTGATGTTACTTGACAGCCATTTTTTTATTTATTTTTTTTGGATGGGGGGATTTTAAGTCCCCACATCATCAATTAGTGTTTCCCTTTAAAAAAAACATAATGCTGCTACATGCCTCATTTACCCTAAAAAACGTTTTAAAAGCAATTTAAAGCCCACTTTTGGTTTTTCTATTCATAATCCGCCCGGATAGCCCGGATAATGCATTCGGATATCCGCATGAACGCGAATATCTGAAAGTTCGAATTCGGATATCCGATCAGTATATCTGGGTATCCGGATCAATTCGAATTTTGAAAAGGGCTATCCGAGCACCCCTATTTAAAAGGAAATAAATATGGCAGCCTCCATATTCTTCTCACGTCAGGTGTCCTTTAAAGCAAACCTGTAAGTTTAATGGAGGGAAAAGTTAGATACTTACCTCGGTAGAGGTTTACCATGCCCTCCTGCAGACCACCACTTCTTACTCGGCCCCTCTGAAAGCTCACAGCCTTGCTCCCGAATGTGAATGAGCACTGCTGCACTGTGCAGGCGCAGGACGGCTCTACTGAGGTAAGTATCTACTGTATTGGTGCCAACAGATTTAAGGAGGTGTCCTGTAAAATGAATCCATTAATTAAAGAACTTTAAAAGGGAGAGTAAGCATACACTTACCTCCAGAACACATCAATCTTAAAGGGATACTGTAGGGGTCGGGGGAAAATTAGCTGAACTTACCCGGGGCTTCTTATGGACCCCCGCAGACATTCTGTGCCTGCGCAATCACGCACCGATGCTCCGGACCCGCCTCTAGTTCACTTCTGGAATTTCTGACTTTAAAGTCAGAAAACCACTGCGCCTGCGTTGCCATGTCCTCACTCCCGCTGATGTCACCAGGAGTGTACTGCGCAGACACAGACCATACTGGGCCTGCGCTGTGCGCTCTTGATGACATCAGCGGGATCGAGGACACGGCAACGCAGGCGCAGTGGTTTTCAGACTTTAAAGTCTGAAATTCCAGAAGTGAACCGGAGGCGGGGCCGGAGCATCGGTGAGCGGCTGCGCGGGCACAGGATGTCTGCGGGGGACCATTAGAAGCCCCGGGTAAGTTCAACTCATTTTCCCCCGACCCCCCTACAGTATCCCTTTAAATAAAGATTTTGTTTAAAGGGATACTGTAGGGGGGGTCGGGGGAAAATGAGCTGAACTTACCCGGAGCTTCTAATGGTCCCCCGCAGACATCCTGTGCCCGCGCAGCCGCTCACCGATGCTCCGGCCCCGCCTCCGGTTCACTTCTGGAATTTCTGACTTTAAAGTCAGAAAACCACTGCGCCTGCGTTGCCGTGTCCTCGATCCCGCTGATGTCATCAAGAGCGCACAGCGCAGGCCCAGTATGGTCTGTGTCTGCGCAGTACACTCCTGGTGACATCAGCGGGAGCGAGGACACGGCAACGCAGGCGCAGTGGTTTTCTGACTTTAAAGTCAGAAATTCCAGAAGTGAACCGGAGGCGGGGCCAGAGCATTGGGGAGTGGCTGCGCCAACACAGGATGTCTGCGGGGGACCATTAGAAGCCCAGGGTAAGTTCAGCTCATTTTCCCCCGACCCCCCTACAGTATCCCTTTAAGCACACCAGAAGTGAGAAAGATATATGGGCTCCATATTTATTTCCTTTTAAACACTACCAGTTGCCTGGCAGTCCTGCTGAACTCTTTGGCTGTAGTAGTGTCTGAATCACACACCTAAAAACAAGCATGCAGCTAATCCAGTCAGACTTTAGTCAGAAACATCTGATCTGCATGCTTGTTCAGGGTCTATGGCTAAAAGTATTAGAGGCGGAAGCTCAGCAGAACAGCCATGTAATATCCATTGTATAAAAGCAAACAGGGCCGTTTCTTGGGCAGTGCAGGCAGGGCCCTGGGTGCAGACCGCCAAGTAGAAGAAGGGAAGCGCAGGCAGAAGGACACAACCTCTAGGGAGCTGGTGACACGTGGTGCAGCCAAATGGAAGAAGAAAAATTACCAGGGTGATCACCTTCCTTGACTCCTCCTGAGCTGCCTGCGTCAGATGTCGTTATCACGTCACCATCGCGTGATGACACCTGATGTCCTGTAGCAGTACTGCGACTGGTCACTAGTAAGTAGGCAGATCTACTTGTGACCTGTGGCTTGTGACTGTCCCTAAAGAGTAAGGGCTTGCAAGTTCACGGGGGTGGGGGGTGGGGAAGTGGCACAATTTTCCCCCCTCGCCCTGGGTGAAATTTAGCCAAGAAACCGCCCTGAAAGGAAATAAATATGGCAGCCTTCATATCCCTCTCACTAATGTTGGGCGAACATCTAGATGTTCAGGTTCGGGTTGGTTCGGCCGAACATGCCCCCGATATTCGGCATGTTCGGACCGAACCCCGAACCCAATGCAAGTCTATGGGGACCCCGAATATGCCCCTTTGGGGCCCCCTATAGGGTCCCAGCATAAAGGGAGAGCATGCCCTGAGCGCGGGGGGGGGGGGGGGGGTCGTAAATGCCTCCCCGCTAAGCTCACCCTTCTGCTGGTCCCTATGAAATTAAATATAAGTCCCCCGAAAGTACCTGGCAGGCTGGCAGGAGGAGGGCAGGAAGAGGGCAGCCGGAGATCATAGGCGCTAGTACCATCTGATACTTCCGCCCTCTCTCTGACGCACTTCCTGTTTACATTTGTAGTCGCGTCAAGAGAGAGCAGAAGTGCCACGATGATGTGAACGAGGGTACGCGCCATCTACATGATGACACGTACCCTCGTACGCGTCATCGCGGTACTTTTGCTCTCTCTTGACGCGACTACAAATGTAAACAGGAAGTGCGTCAGAGAGAGGGCGGAAGATGGTACTAGCGCCTATGATCTCCGGCTGCCCCCTTCCTGTCCTCCTCCTGCCAGCCTGCCAGGAACTTTCGGGGGACTTATATTTAAATTTATAGGGTCCAGCAGAAGGGAGAGCTTAGCGGGGAGGGGGGCATTTCCGAACAACCCCCCCCACCCCGCGCTCGGGGCATGCTCTCCCTTTATGCTGGGACCCTATAGGGGACTTTGTTCGGCCGGACACAGCTGTGTTCGGCCGAACACAGAAGGCCTGTTTGGGTTTGGGCAGCGTGGCCGAGCACCCTCCCGAACATCATGAGGTGTTCGGGGGGTGCCGAACCGAACCCGAACAGGCCAAAATCCGGGCGAACCCGAACAGTGGCGAACACTGTTCGCCCAACACTACCTCTCACCTAAGAGTGAACTGCTGGTTCTCCAGTCTAGGATGCTGGTTGGGTTAGAATCTTTATGCTGGTCACACTGCAAGGGGTGGGGTGCAGGCAGAGAGAATAAGAAGATTGCAGCCTGCATCTCTAGACATGCATACTGCAGGAAGTGGCTGTTGAAAGGGCTCCCGACCAGATGTGTCCAGTGAGAAACACAGACTAACAGCATCACATTTCAAATATCTTGTGTTTCATATTGTGGAATTTAAGAAATATGACACCCTTTGAAAAACAACAACTACATAACGTGATGTAAATAATATTTTATTGAACACAAGAACCAACCTATTTTATCACCGTACCTCCTATGCACATAAGACAAGATTTCATACAGTAATGCAGCAATAGCGTGCATGGTCCTACTGCGCATGCACACCCCACCTGTGCCAGGCCCTCACAGGTACGCATGCGCACACAGGCACACATTGTGCATGCAACTTAATATGTGCCACGCCCCCACAGATACACATGTATGCCCCACCTGTGCCACACCCCCACAGGCACACATTGTGCATGCGTGTCCCACCTCTGCCACGCCCCCACAGATATACATGTATGCCCCACTTGTGCCACGCCCACACAGGGACACATGGGGCATGTGCATCTCACCTGTGCCACACCCACACAGGCACACATTGGGCATGCACACCCCGACCTGTGCCAAGCCCCCCACAAGCACACATTGTGCATGCGTGCCCCACCTCTGCCACGCCCACACAGGCACACATTGGGCATGCACACGTCGACCTATGCCATGCCCACACAGGCACACATTTGATGAAGTATTGATAGACAGAGGCCTGAAGGTGCACCGTATTGTTCTCACTGCCTGACAAAGGGCTCTTATAATGATAAATCTTCATCTACTCCCCCTACTTTCTGCACTGCAGATGTTTCTGACTGAACTGGATACCACATTCCCATGTGATCTCCCTGGATAGAGACCTGAAATGTTTAGAATTTCACATTGTATGCCAGACTGTAGCTATACTTTACCAGCAGGCTGGATAGTGTAATGATTATGGGCTCTGCCACGGGAGACCTGGGTTCAAATCTCAGCTCTTCCTGTTCAGTAAGCCAGCACTTATTATATGGGCAAGACTCCCTTACACTCCTACTGCCTATAGAGTGGCTGCAGCTCTGGTGCTTTCAGTTCACCAGGAGAGGGAAAAAATAAATATATATATATATTATTTGTCTTGTCATATATCATCCAGCTGTGGAAGCGAAGCTCCAACTTTCTCTACTCTGACTAGGGGTGATCACAGATATGCAAATTCTTCCAAGATGATGCAAATATACGCAGCTTGAAAATGTGGGTTTAAATTGATTGGTCCATTTTCAAACTGCATACATTTGCATAAAAATTTAAAAAACACATGCGTGCCGAAACATTGTGCTATCTAGAAGCTTTCCAGAGGCACCAATAGAATAAGTAACTTAAACAAGCTTAAAACCGATGGGGCAGTGGTGGACCTATTCCATCCATACGGACAAAGCAAACAAAGGAAGGACTGTGGCATCAACAGTCAAACAACAATTTATTTATACTCCACAGTACAAAAAGGCAACGCGTTTCACGGGCTCAATCCCGCTTCATCAGGTCAATCAAGAAGGAGCACACACAGCTTATTAGCATCAAAACCACACTGAGCGCCTCTGTATTGTGCTATCTAGTGGCTGTGCTACTAATACATCAAGCTATAATTGCATAAATCCAGGTCAAGACCCAGTCGTTTGTTCTTTTCACTTTAAATTGATTGGACCATTTTCAAACTGAAAAAATTTGCATAATTTCAAAAGAATTTGCTTCTCATTGATCATCCCTAACTCTGATGTTGAGCACAGGGAGGAGAAGCTTAAAGGGAATTAAGC
Source organism: Hyperolius riggenbachi (assembly GCF_040937935.1). Taxonomy (NCBI): domain Eukaryota; kingdom Metazoa; phylum Chordata; class Amphibia; order Anura; family Hyperoliidae; genus Hyperolius; species Hyperolius riggenbachi. The sequence goes on along the minus strand of NC_090655.1, from coordinate 249,332,167 downwards.
AGAGAGTTTTGTCAAATGAACCTTCCCCTAAGTGTGGCTGGATGGTGTAATGGTTAAGGGCTCTGCCTCTGACACAGGAGACCTGGGTTCAAATCTCGGCTCTGCCTGTTCAGTAAGCTAGCACCTATTCAGTAGGAGACCTTAGGCAAGTCTCCCTAACACTGCTACTGCCTACAGAGCGCGTCCTAGTGGCTGCAGCTCTGGCATTTTCAGTCCACCAGGAGAAAAGCGCGATATAAATGTTATTTGTCTTGTCTAAGTGAGGTTCATAAACTGAGAAGGCATTTACTTACCTATGGGGGGCTGCTTTGTAGCAAGCATTTACTTACCTACGGGGGGCTTCTTTGTAGCAAGCATTTACTTAGCTACGGAGGGCTGCTTCGTAGCCCCTCACTTACATGGAGGCCTTGATGGACGCCTGAAGTGGCAGGGATATGGTTGCTGCCATATTTATTTCCTGTTAAACAACACCAGTTGCCTGGCAGCCCAGCTGTTCAGAGTTCATTCAGAGCACCTGATCTGCATGTTTATCCAGGGTCTATGGCTAAGGGTATTACAGACAGAGGCTCAGCAGGAAAGTCAGTCATTCTGTATTGTTTAAAAGAAAATAAATATAAAAGCCTCCATAAACCTCTCACTTCTGGTGTCCTTTCAAATTGTGAAAATGCTTCAATTTCCTCTATTAGAAGCTCTATTATGCAACAGGCCAAGTTATTTATAGACTGCAGCAAAGAGGGTACCCAAAATAAGGTGGGAAGGGAATACAAACTCTGGATCAACAGGGATATGTGAGAGTGCATACTAGTGTTATACCTTATTTTCTGGATAAACTCAATGGACATGACTTTTTTCAACCCAACAGTTACAGAGATATGACTTAGAAATGTCACCAGTGAAGTCCCCGAAAGATACAATGAAGAGTCCACCTCTTCATTGTATCTTTACAGCTGTAGGGTGGACTGACACTGACAACCTTCCCATCTATGTCCTACTCTGTTTACAATAAACACAAGCCATGGAATTCCACCATATACAGCAACAATGCTTGCAGTGGCCTCCAGGGTAACTTCTTGGTGAGCTGTTTCCCTCATTCAGAGCATGGAACCGGACGTTCACCCGTGTGGCTTCTCTGATGCACAAGAAGGTGTGCTTTACAGACAAAGGATTTCCCACATTCTAAACAGGAAAAAGGTCGCTCTCCAGTGTGTCTTCTCTGATGCAGAAGAAGGTGGGCTTTCTGAATGAAACCTTTCCCACAATCTACACACGTATAAGGACGCTCGCCTGTGTGTCTTCTCTGGTGAATCAGAAGATCTCCCTTCTGAATGAAGCCCTTCCCACAGTCGGGACAAGCAAAAGGACGTTCACCTTTGTGACTTCTCTCATGTATAAGAAGGTTAGCTTTATAGATGAAGCCTTTCCCACACTCTGAACAGGAAAAAGGGCGCTCACCTGTGTGGCTTCTCTGGTGTGTAAGAAGGTCTCCATTCTGAATGAAACCTTTCCCGCACACTGGACAAGAAAAAGGACGCTCCCCAGTGTGCCTTTTCTGGTGTATGCGAAGGTGTTCTTTGCGAATGAAACATTTCCCACACTCTGAACATGGATAAGGCCGCTCACCAGTGTGGCTTCTTTGATGTTTCAGAAGGATTCCTTTACAGCTGAAACTTTTCTCACACTCTGAACAGGAAAAAGGACGCTCACCTCTATGACTCCTCTGGTGCGTTATGAGGTCTCCTTTGTGATTGAACCCTTTCCCACACTCGGCACATGAAAAAGGGTGGTCACCCGTGTGAACTCGCTGGTGTATGAGGAGATCATATTTACGAATGAAGCACTTTTCACACTCCGAGCAAGAAAAAGGCCGTTCGTCGGTGTGCCTCTTCTGGTGCCGACGTAGGTCTTTGGTACGAATAAATCCTTTCCCACACTCTGAGCACGAGAACGGCCGTTCACCGGTGTGAATTCTCTGGTGGACCATGAGCTTACCTTTCTGTGAAAAAGATTTGTCACACTCGGAACATGGAAAGGGACGTTCGCCAGTGTGCACTCTCTGATGGACTATGAGAAGCGAGTTCTTCTGAAAGGATTTTCCACATTCAGAACACGGAAATATCTTCTCGGTTTTATTTCTAACACTACAGGATTTACTGGAAGAAGGTTCTTCAGAGTTGGACATTTTGCTGAACCTGTCCACACTGAGAGATCTCGGATGGGCCTTTGCAGCACAAGGTGATTTATGAGAAGAAGTCTGAGGATTAGAAGGATCTGTTGATTCATCAGCATGGTTATAGCTGTGCTGTAGATTCTGAGGAATGAGGTTTATTCCTGGAGAATACTGGGTGACACCATTATTTTCTGCACTATCTTCTGGACATAGAATAAGGTGTGCTTCTGAGATATTCCAGCCTATGGGTCCATCCACTGGAAATAAAATATTAACAATATTTAAATTATATTCATTTTGTCAAGTACAGTATGTTAATCTAATACTGAAAAGTTTCACCAAGGTGTGAAGTAAATTAGAGCAATACCAGTACTCATTTGTTGGTAACATGATGTTATACTGAGGAATGGAGATGGACCTTTCATATAATGTACAGTATCTCCCCCTCATTTCTTGAGTAGATGATGTTGTACTGAGAAATGGAGATGGACCTTTCCCATGGTGTACAGTATCTCCTCTTCATTTGTTGGTGCTATGATGCTATACTGAGGAATGGAGATGGGCCTTTCATATGGTGTACAGTATCTCCTCTCATTTGTTGGTGCTATGATGCTATACTGAGGAATGGAGATGGGCCTTTCATATGGTGTACGGTATCTCCTCCTCATTTGTTGGTACTATGATGTTATACTAAGGAATGGAGATGTGCCTTTCATATGATGTACAGTATCTCCTCCTCATTTGTTGGTGCTATGATGTTATACTGAGGAATGGAGATGGACCTTTCATATGGTGTATAGTATCTCCTCCTCATTTGTTGGTGCTATGATGTTATACCGAGGAATGGAGATGTGCCTTTCATATGGTGTGTAGTATCTCCTCATTTGTTGGTGCTATGATGTTATACTGAGGAATGGAGATGGGCCTTTCATATGGTGTACAGTATCTCCTCCTCATTTGTTGGTGCTATGATGCTATACTGAGGAATGGAGATGGACCTTTCATATGGTGTACAGTATCTCCTCCTCATTTGTTGGTGCTATGATGTTATACTGAGGAATGGAGATGTGCCTTTCATATGGTGTGTAGTATCTCCTTCTCATTTGTTGGTGCTATGATGTTATACTGAGGAATGGAGATGGACCTTTCATATGGTGTACAGTATCTCCTCCTCATTTGTTGGTGCTATGATGTTATACTGAGGAATGGAGATGGACCTTTCATATGGTGTACAGTATCTCCTCCTCATTTGTTAGTACTATGATGTTATACTGAGGAATGGAGATGGACCTTTCATATGGTGTACAGTATCTCCTCCTCATTTGTTAGTACTATGATGTTATACTGAGGAATGGAGATGGACCTTTCATATGGTGTACAGTATCTCTGCCTCATTTGTTGGAGCTGTGATGTTATACTGAGGAATGGAGATGGACCTTTCATATGGTGTGCAGTATCTCCTTCTCATTTGTTGGTGCTATGATGTTATACTGAGGAATGGAGATGGACCTTTCATATGGTGTACAGTATCTCCTCCTCATTTGTTAGTACTATGATGTTATACTGAGGAATGGAGATGGACCTTTCATATGGTGTACAGTATCTCTGCCTCATTTGTTGGAGCTGTGATGTTATACTGAGGAATGGAGATGGGCCTTTCATATGGTGTACAGTATCTCCTCCTCATTTGTTAGTACTATGATGTTATACTGAGGAATGGAGATGGACCTTTCATATGGTGTACAGTATCTCTGCCTCATTTGTTGGAGCTGTGATGTTATACTGAGGAATGGAGATGGACCTTTCATATGGTGTACAGTATCTCCTCCTCATTTGTTGGTACTATGATGTTATACTAAGGAATGGAGATGGGCCTTTCATATGGTGTACAGTATCTCCTCCTCATTTGTTGGTGCTATAATGTTATACTGAGGAATGGAGATGTGCCTTTCATATGGTGTGTAGTATCTCCTCCTCATTTGTTGGTACTATGATGTTATACTGAGGAATGGAGATGGGCCTTTCATATGGAGTACAGTGTCTCCTCCTCATTTGTTGGTACTATGATGTTATACTGAGGAATGGAGATGGCCCTTTCATATGGTGTACAGTATCTCCTCCTCATTTGTTGGTGCTATAATGTTATACTGAGGAATGGAGATGTGCCTTTCATATGGTGTGTAGTATCTCCTCCTCATTTGTTGGTACTATGATGTTATACTGAGGAATGGGGATGGGCCTTTCATATGGTGTACAGTATCTCCTCCTCATTTGTTGGTGCTATGATGTTATACTGAGGAATAGAGATGGGCCTTTCATATGGTGTACAGTATCTCCTCCTCATTTGTTGGCACTATGTTGTTATACTGAGGAATGGGGATGGGCCTTTCATATGGTGTTCAGTATCTCCTCCTCATTTGTTGGTGCTATGATGTTATACTAAGGAATGGAGATGGGCCTTTCATATGGTGTACAAGTATGTCCTCCTCATTTGTTGGCACTATGTTGTTATACTGATGAATGGAGATGGGCCTTTCATATGGTGTACAGTATCTCTGCCTCATTTGTTGGTACTATGATGTTATACTGAGGGATGGAGATGGACCTTTCATATGGTGTACAGTATCTCCTCCTCATTTGTTGGTACTATGATGTTATACTGAGGAATGGAGATGGGCCTTTCATATGGTGTTCAGTATCTCCTCCTCATTTGTTGGTACTATGATGTTATACTAATGAATGTAGATGGGCCTTTCATATGGTGTACAGTATCTCCTCCTCATTTGTTGGTGCTATGATGTTATACTGAGGAATGGAGATGGGCCTTTCATATGGCGTGTAGTATCTCCTTCTTATTTGTTGGTACTATGATGTTATACTGAGGATTGGAGATGGGCCTTTCATATGGTGTACAGTATCTCCTCCTCGTTTGTTAGTACTATGATGTTATACTGAGGAATGGAGATGGCCCTTTCATATGGTGTACAGTATCTCCTCCTCATTTGTTGGTACTATGATGTTATACTGAGGAATGGAGATGGCCCTTTCATATGGTGTACAGTATCTCCTCCTCATTTGTTGGCACTATGATGTTATACTGAGGAATGGAGATGGACCTTTCATATGGTGTACATTATCTCCTCCTCATTTGTTAGTACTATGATGTTATACTGAGGAATGGAGAGGGGCCTTTCATATGGTGTACAGTATCTCCTCCTTATTTGTTGGTGCTATGATGTTATACTGAGGAATGGAGATGGGCCTTTCATATGGTGTACAGTATCTCCTCCTCATTGGTTGGCACTATGATGTTATACTGAGGAATGGAGATGGGCTTTTCATATGGTGTACAGTATCTCCATCTCAACTGCTGGGCATGTTAGGAAATGGAGTGTGTTTATTTTCCACAAAATGAATCTCTTGGAATTACCTTAATCCCACCATCGTGGAATGGATGTTCTTTGTGATAATAAACAATACATTGTTCAGAATAGCAGATATGTGTGGAAATTAATGACCATGGAAAGTGCCTGGATTTATGATCTGATGGGGAAAAGCTTCCAAATCTTTACAATGTATCAGCCTTACTCACAAATATTTAAAGAAAAGTCCTCATCTTTGATTGTCCCCATGTTTTCATGCTCATCCGTACATTGCTGATAATCACTCAGGTATGCTTCTCCTTCTTGTTTTATTGTCCTCATCATGTCACCTTCCTCCATAGACTGTTGATCACCCCTCACATATGTCTCTTCTTCTTCCTCCTTGATTGTCACCATCATTACCCTCAAATCCATGGACTGCTGATCATTACTCAGATATGAATGGTGTTCTTCTTTTATTGTCCTCATCATGTCCTCCTCCTCCATAGGTTTATGATCCTCCCTCACATATGTTTCTTCTTCATCTTTCAACTCAACTTTCATATTAATTTGTGATTTACTCTAAATCCAAAAATAGGTAAAAAATAAGAACAGGAACAATGGAGAACCAAAAACTACATAAAATATTGTTTGGATATATATTTTTAAACTACAACCTCAGCTTCACCTACCTGATAGATGTTGTGTTCCTCTGTATAATTCTTGGAATAGACAGATCTGTCTGGTGGGTTTCTGTTACTGGATCCATCTGTAGGAAACACACACACACTAACTGAATACATTGGGCTTGATTCACTAAGACAAATAGCATGCCTTATCAGAGTTAAAATGCCTTATCAGAGATAACACTCCTTATCCGAGTTAACACTCCTTATCAGAGATAACAAGACTTAACAAAGTTAACACGCCTTATCAGAGTAGCATAGCAAGCGCTACAAACTTATGCCTACTAATTGGCAATGACAAGAGCTCCACTCGTCCTGCCCTGAGCCCCTGCGGGTTCGTTGCGCTTGCTATGCTACTCTGATAAGTCATGTTAACTTTGATAAGGCGTGTTAACTTTGATAAGGTGTGTTATCTCTGATAAGCAGTGTTATCTCTGATAAGGCATGCTATTTGTCTTAGTGAATCAAGCTCATTGTCTCTATGTGATTATCAGATAATGGGGGATGTAGGTGGATGCTCCATACTGCTGTCTCCATTACAAGAAATGAACGTTTCCTATTACCCGATGATGTGAGGGGCAGCTGATTCTCCATCATGATGTTCTTCTGTTCATCTAAACTCAGTCATTCCTACAATGAAATAGGCATACACAATGATACAAGATATATATAAACTTTATGAGCATTACTAAACATGGTTACTGTTATAAAAAAAAAAAAAAAAAAACTTGTCCTCTGTTATCCTAATTGATGGACTTATACTTGAGTAACATTCAGCCACCAATTTAAGGATTTTCAAGGTCTTATGTCCCTACGGTCATAGTGCTTCCTGATCAGAATGGGTGCGAGTTGAACATCTATTCCAACACACAAAAATAAACAAAAAGCATTACTATTGTGTTACTTGTGTAACAAGTGTAGAAATGTTACTCCTATTCAATGACACTGTACATAGTTCACTATTAATGGTTGTTCTATGTCAGGTTTAGCGTACGACCACTGGTCTGTTCTCCTGCCATGTGACTCCTCAGAAGACACTCGGAGGGCTGGTGGCCTGACAATGTCCCGGGTAGGGTCTGTGTGCATGCCTGCTGCCTTATAACAAGACTGGGCTGGCTCCAGGAGACAGGTGGCTACTGCCCCTTAAAGAGGAACTCCAAAAGGGTATCAAATAAACTTGTCTGCTTATTTCTATCGTGTCTTGCAATCATTGTTTTCAAAACAAGTCTTGTTTTCTCACCACATGCTTTTAAAAACAAAGCATAATGTGGGGTTAGTTTAAATTGACACTTTGTAGCTTTTTTCTCACTCCCTGTAGTGTGAGGAATGATAAACTGCTTCTGCAAGGCACTGCATTGTGCTTAAAAAAAACCTATGGCGGGGGGGGGGGGTGTATACATACCTGGGGATTCCTCCAGCCCCTTCAGGCGATCACTGCGTAGCCGTTCTCCTGTGCTGTCTGGATCCTCCATTATTGTAATTCTTCTAGCCAAGGCACACTGCCTATGCGCAGCGAGGCCATGCGCCTCCCGTGGCTGGGAGCATTCTTCCCCTGCACAGTACTACTGCGCTGGCGCAGAGCGTTCCCAGCTATGGGAGCACGATGCTCCGACTGGACCCAACTTAAGGTATTTCCAGCCAGATAGCGGAGGATCCAGACGGTGCAGGAGGACAGCGAGGGAGCGATCAGCCTGGAGGAAGCCCCAGGTATGTTGCTTTTTTCCTATCCCTCATCTCTGGTACACTTTAAACAAAACACTAATGTACTTGAAGCTAAAACGTAATTAATCCGTCCCTTTGCATATCTTGTGACTAATTTAAAGGACAGCTGTTGTTAAAAGAATATGGATGCCGCCATATTTATTTCCTTTTTAAACAATATCAGCTGCCTGGCAGCCCTGATGATCTATTTGGCTGCAGTAATGAGTGAATAACACCAAAAACAAGGGTCTATGGCTAAATGTATTAAAGGCAAAGGAGCAGCAGGATAGCCAGGCAACTAGTATTGTTTTAAAAGGAAATACATAAGGCAGCCTCCTTATCCCTCTTCTTCAGGTGTCCTTTAAGTAGGTGTGTTTTTGTTTAAGAAAGGTATATCCAAAAATTATAGTTTTTTTGAATGGAACTGGCTCCTAAAACTGCCACTGGCTCTGAGATTGGATGTTTTCCTGGATTGCCTATTTATTTTGTCCACTCCTGTCTAGCAGGTATCTGGCAAAGCGCTCCCTCCCTACTTTCGTGAAACTGGAGAATCTCGATTGTCGCTGCACCTCTTTACGTCCTCGTGTATCGATAGGTTGTGTGACTAGCTAGGTGATCTGCCACACATGTACTTGGGTCAGAAGAATATATAAAAGTCTAATAGATCCAACAACTATGAATATTAACACATAAACACAGTTATTATACACTTGTGTAGCTACAGCTGTTGGTGACAGTAGAAGGTGACACAGGCAGGGGATGGGCAGCATTGGTGGTAACTGGGGGGTAAAAATATAAAATAATCTTTTATTACCTCCTCTGCTGCCAGTCTCAGCAATGTCTCCCTTCTACTTCCTGGCAATTCAACTCTGACCCAACTCTGACCCACATCTTCCTGTTCATAGGTTCCCCCTCTTCCTATGTGAATACTACTGCCATCTTGTGGCAAATGTAAACACTGCAGCGTTGTGTTCTAATTATTGTTATGATTAATAAACTTTATAAAGCGCTAGCATATTATGCAGTGCTGTAAACAAGATAGGGGAGACATTATGCAAAATTAAACAGTGTTACACAGGGGCATTACCGCATTACAATAACAATGGTGCACAAAATAGTGATGTAATAATAAACAATGGTGCCATCGCTGCCACGATCCCATATGAGAATGAGTGGCGTAAAGCCGAGTCTGTTCAGCTCCATGCTGCTGCACAGGCCCAAGCTGTGTGCGCCTGCACAGTGCGGCCATGCTTCACCTATAAGGGCTTGTCAACAAACTTCGAGAGGTCCCAGCACTGGAACGGTGAGGCAGAGGGGAAGGGGGAAGTCTCTAGATTATCCAGAGTCTTCCCCTCTACTGAAGTATGCACCCAAACCAACGCTTTTTCCCCTTCGGGTGCATTTTAAAGCAGGGGCGTAGGGGCCATGATTGCAGCAGCCGCCTGTACGACCGGGCTGGGCCCCTGAGGGGCCCACTCGTCCTCCCCACATGCTGCTGCTGCTGAGGGGTTCATCAGATACTCACTTCACCATGATCCACGTGCTGCAGCTACAAATGTCTTCCTATTCTTATGTTCCAGTTCACTAGGGGGCTCTCTTACTGTGAGAACAGGAAGAAGTTTGTAGCTGCAGCGTGTGGATTGTGGCACTGGCAAGTGAGTATCCGATGACTGCTGAGCTGCTGCTGCGTCCACCCTCTGCCTGGCTACCCAGGCTACCAATACTGAGGTACCTATTCCTGACCATCTATACTCTTCTGGAGGGACAGTCCCTCTTTGGGAGCCCTGTCCCTCTTCCCATACCTCCCAACTTTTTGCGTTGACTCAGTTGAGTAAGAGGGACACTTTAGCCACACCCCTGCCACACCCCGAATCACGCCCCGCCACACCCTTAGTCACGCATACCATAAAGATTTCATAAGAAAAATATGTTGTTTTATAATTCAAACCACACTGGTCCTTTCTATCCTGGTTCATGTTCCTTTATTTTAACATTTTAAAACTAAGTAATATATCAATTTAAAGGATGGGAATGAAGTTTAGAGTCAATCAAACACATTTTTCAGTAGAGAAATATATATTTACATAGAAAGAGGGACAAAGTCTTGAAAGAGGGACAAATAAGGAGGAAAGTTGGACAGAGGGACAGGGCTCCCAAAGAGGGACTGTCCCTCCGAAAGAGGGACAGTTGGGAGCTATGCTCTTCCCTCCTCATTTGTCCCTCTTTCAGGACTTTGTCCCTTTTACTATATATGTAAATATATATATTTCTCTACTAAAAATATGTTTGGTGTGTTTGAACTTTATTCCCATCCTTTCAATTGATATATTACTCATTTTAAAATGTTAATATGAAGAAAAATGAACCAAGATAGAAAGGGCCAGTGTAGTTTAAATTATAAAACAGCATATTTTTGTTATGAAATCTTTAAGATGTGCGTGACTAGGGGTGTGACGGGGTTGTGATTGGGGGTGTGGCTTAAGTGTCCCTTTATCTCAGTAGTGTATAAATAACACCAGAAACAAGCATGCAGCTAATCTTGTCACATCTGACAATATTGTCAGAAATGCCTGATCAGCTGAATGCTTGTTCAGGGTCTATGGCTAAAAGTATTAGAGGCAAAGCATAAGCAGGATAGCCAGGGAACTGGCATTGTTTAAAGTGAAATAAATATGGCAGCCTCCATATCCCTCTAGTTACAGTTTGTCCCTTAAGTTCATTGTTCATTCACTGAAACGGCACTAGTCCGAGTAATGAATGATCTTCTTACAGCAAGAGACAAGGGTGAGTGCTCAATTCTCATTCTTTTTGACTTATCTGCAGTTTGTGATACCATTTTGGACCATGGCATAGTAATCCAGCAATTGATGATATATTGCCAGTGCTGGGCCGAAATTACGCATGAGCGTAATTACGCATCGTAATTCAATATAAATTTACGCGTAAGCGCTATGCGTAAATTACGGTCTTACGCGTAATTATTTACGCGTAAGCAGTAAAGTGGTATCGTAATTACACTGTCTACCGTAATTGCTAGGTATGCGTAATTTTACAAACACTTACGCGTAATTTTACGCGTAATTACTAACGTACTAACATCCTAAGCAACCATTAGTATCTTCTCCCGCCCTTCAGTATAAGCGTACGTTTTTGACGCATACGAATGATATGTACGCAATAACTGTCACATTGACTGCTATTGCGTACATATCGTCCGTATGCGTAAAAAAATACGCATTAATGGGTATTACGGCACTACGCGTAACATCATAGTGTAAGCGCCTACATTACGGTATCCTTACGCGTAACTGCGTAAGTTTACGCATAATTACAGTGATGTACCGTAGATAATTTCCTACGCCGTAACCGTAATTGCGTAATGCGTAATAGCGTAAAATCACGCGTAATGATCCGTAAGCGTAGATTTTTCCATTACGACCAGCACTGTATATTGCAGCCTAATTGGTGCTGTTCTGAGTTGGTTTCAGTTCTTCTTATCTGACAGATCACAGCAAGTGTGCCTAGGCACCCACTACTCTGATCCAGTGCCACTTGCTTAAGGAGTCCCACAGGGTTCTGTGCCATCACCATTACTCTTTACATGCTCCCAGTGGGCAAAATATAGCCTAGGACAGGGCTGTCCAACTGATGGCCTGTGGGCCGTACTCACTTGCAGGACTACCTGCGCTAGTTCCTGCATTTGTATCCTCCCGTCTGGACTACTGCAATGCCCTGTTCATCATCAGATGCCCAGAAAAGGTTCTGCACCCCCTACAACTAGTACAGAATGCTGCAGCCAGACTCCTAGCCAATGATACCTGCAGCTCACACATCTCCAGTACTGCAAACTCTTCACTGGTTGCCAGTAAAATGGAGAATCCATTTTAAGATCTGCCTGCTGACATTCAAGGCTCTATCTACACCACATGTAATCCAAATACATAGCAAATCTATTGGAACTATATGACCCTCCATGCACTCTCCACCTTTTCCTATGTTGCCGCTACTCTATGGAACTCACTTCCACAATCAGCTTTAAAGAGAACCTGTAACGAAAAAAAGTTCCCCTGGGGGGTACTCACCTCGGGAGGGGGAAGCCTCAGAGTCCCAATGAGGCTTCCTCCTCCGCTGTAGCTGCAGGCAATCCAGCGCTGGCTTCCCCGAAGTGTCCCGGAATCCTCCCTCGGCAAGCCTGACAAGCGCTGATTTATTTACCTTCTCTGGCTCCAGCGGGGGCACTGATGCGAAAATAGCCAGAGATAGGTGAAAATAGCCGATCTCCGTCGGGTCCGCTCCACTGCGCAGGCGACTTGCGCCTGCGCAGTAGAGCGGCCCGACAGCAATCGGCTATTTCCGCCTACCTCCGAGGCGGAGAGTGGATACTGCGCCTGCACTGGAGCCGGAGAGGTAAATATTTACATCCCCGCCGTTCCCGGGGTTTTTTCGCCACTGCCGTGGGACCGAGGAGGACGGGGGAAGCCTCGATAGCATCCAGAGGCTTCCCCCACCCGAGGTGAGTACCCCCCAGGGGGAGGTTTTTTAAGTTACAGGTTTTCTTTAAGAAATGGCTTAAACCCACCTCCTCTCCCGAGCCTTTGAGCCTGCAGAACACAGGGTCACAGTGCTTTGAGTTCCCAGGGAGAAAATTGCTATAAAAATACTACTATTATTATTATTATTATTATTATAACGTGCTGGTTATACTTTACAAACGTGAATTTGCACTGTACAATATTGGGGAAACTAAACAATGTGTTTCCATGGGCATACATTCTCTGGGGTTGATTCATTAAGCTGTGTTGCTGAAGCAGCACAGCTTAATGACAGCAGCGCAAGGTGATAATCCCCAGCGCACACTATGCAGCACTGCAAAATTACGCTATGCTCCAATAGTTTAACAAGCGCTTCATTAAACTTAAGGAGTTCTCCACTGAACCTGCCCTGAGCCCTGATGGGTCCAAAGCCTTCAAAGGACGAGAGGACAGTCACCCTATTGGGCCAATCAAAGTGCAGGAATCTCCTCCTTTGAAGCCACTGGACCCGCTGGACTCAGAAAGTGAAACAAGAGATGTCAACCCTTCCCTTGTTTCCCTTTGGTGCCCTTCACAGCCTTGGGGTCCATCTCACTAGGATCATAACACAAGTGTGGATGTCATGATCTGAGGAAAGGAAAGTTGGTAGTTGGGGCCCCCTTAACTCTGGGCCCCCCTAGGTTTGCATGTGCTGCTCCCCTCTAGTTACGCCCCTGCTTTGAATAGTGGTAGCACTAGCCATTAACAAACCACCCCCTATCCTCTTATGGTAAGTGTATTGGTATGCTATGGAATTTTCTAGTCACTAACTGTCCCCCAGAGGAGCTCACAATCTAGTCCCTACCATAGTCCTATGTCTTATGTATGTGTCGTGAAGTGTATTTATTGTAGTCTAGGGCCAATTTAGGGGGAAGCCAATTAACTTATCTCTATGTTTTTGGGATGTGGGAGGAAACCGGAGTCCCCAGAGGAAACCCACACAGACACGGAGAACATACAAACTCCTTGCAGATGTTGACCTGGCTGGGATTCGAACCGAGAACCCAGCGCTGCAAGGCAAGAGCACTAACTACTACGCCACCGCGCTGCCCATAGTGTGATCAATAAGTCTCAACAACAGTAGGGACAACAAGTACATAAACTGAAGTTATTAACATTTTATTCATGCAAGACACAACATAGACAATACAGAGATACGATAGCTTCCATTTACACAAACTAACTTTCCATGCAACAAGGCTACATATAATCCCATTAGGCATGCCCACCCCAACGACAGCCACTGGTGTGTAGCTGAACTCACAGAGAACCATGTGATCTGTATGATCAGGTGACAGATTTTTAACATTCTGGTTTGCTGCGGTTCCTTCCTGCTTCCCCCAAAGCAAGAAACAGAAGTGTCACATGATTATGCACCGCGAATCAGAGCCTTACAACTGTATCACCTGATCAAACACCCCTCTATGAATTCTGCCACACAGGAGTAGCTCCAACCCAACCTGTCCTAACAGCAAATGTTTACAAGGATTATTTATAATGGTAATAATAGATTATGATTGCTAAGGATGCCTTGAAATAGCTACTGGAGGTCACTAATCATACATAGGACAAATAACGCTATGTGTTTATTATACTGTCTGGCCATATTATGCCTGTGGTGATCTCTGCAGAGACAGATATGCCGTTACCAAGAGTCACCAGTTTGAAAAATATCTGCAGCCAAAAATTCTAAAAGTACAAATACATTTTATATTTTCCTTTGCAAAAAATTGGAGTGTGCATAGGTACATCGCAGGCCTCTGCTGGGGGATTTGGGTAACCCGAGTTCTATTGTTTTGATGGGAATATTTGTTTTTTTTTTCATTTCTTTTTAAGTATTTATATAGCGCCAACGTATTATGCAGCGCTGTACAGAGTATATTTTCTAACTGACCCTCAGAGGGGCTCACAATCTACTAGATTGTACTACTACTAGATTGAATCTATTCCCTACCATAGTCATATGTCTATGTATGTACAGTATGTATTGTGTAGTGAATGTGTCATGGTCTAGGGCCAAGTTTAGGGGGAAGCCAATTACCTTATCTGCATGTATTTGGGATGTGGGAGGAAACTGGAGTGCCCGGAGGAAACCCACACAGACACAGGGAGAACATACAAACTCCTTGCAGATGTCCTTTAACCACTTGACGCCCACAGTGCTAACCCCCCCTAAAGACCGGGCCATTTTATGCAGTACTGGGCTGTGCAGGCTTTTCAGCCTCCTGCAAAGCCCAGCTAAGGAGCCCAGCGATCGGACTCACCTCCTTTTCTTGTCCCTAAGGAGACATGCCACTGGAGGGGTCCGATCGCTGTGGCCGTTTTCCCTTCCCTCCTCCCCTCGGTGAACAGAATTGGAACAGGACAGCGATCTGTCCTGTTCCGCCTCTCATAGGCTTCAGCCTATGAGAGGACGGCAATCCCCGGCCAATCAGAGGCCGGGGATCGCCGATCTCGTACAGCGCTGCCGGGGGCCGCAGTGCTGTACGCTTGTAAACAAAGGGGATTTCTTTCTCCTTTCGTTTACATGCAGCCTGCTAGCCGCGATGTGAAGTGGCAGGGAACGATCGCGCATGCGCGCGGCCGTTCCCTGGGAAACTGCAGCCCTAGGACTTGACGCCATTTGGGTTTGGGGCTGCCGCTGCGGTCACGCCCGTTGGCCGTGAGGCGGTCTTTAAGTAGTTAAAGCGGGATTGTCACCATAAAAAACACATTTCAACAGCAATTGGTCTGAGTGTATTAAGTGATAAAGATGCTAATCCTGAATTCAAAACTTTCAAAACTTTTTCTGCTGTTATGATTTGGAGTTATCACATATTTTAGGAGCAATGGCCCTTTAATAGTCGTTGCCAAACAGTTGCATGCTGGGGGTTCTTTTTATCTATAATATATTCCTCCTCTTTCGCTTTATTTCCCTGCCTAGCTGACTAGCTGAAACCTGATCCCCTGCTCACTAAGTAAGGCAGAGGTGACTCAGCAATTGGAGGAGAAAAGAAAAAAAGTTAAGGGAAGAATGACATCAGTATTTAGCCTCAAACTGTGGGCCCACCAGGAACAGAGTTCTCTTCATTTACTATATAACATTTACTAAAATCAAAACGTGGACAGTACAATACATGTGTTATGTAAGTAGCTCAAGTATTTATCTACTTATATATGTATTTTTTTTCCTAGCATAGTATGGCTGATCCTCTTGCTTTAAGGACCCCCACAGCAGGATGTCACTTGCCCATTCTCTGACCTCCCCTCTCCATACAGCAGTGTATTTGCATTACTTAAAGAAACACTGTAGTGACATATAGTAAAAAGCAGTAAATGATTCAGGATAGCCCACTTTTATGGTAATCTTCCTGGTTTCAGCATCAGAAACACTTCCTATTGCTTTATATTTGTATATAACCCCTTCCTTCCAGTGATGTCACAGCCTAGGCTGTTTAGTTATGTAGAATTCTCCTCCCAGAGCATTTTGGGAGACCAGGTATTATTTGTACTGGCTTTACAACTCTCAGTAAATTAACATTCCGCAGTGATACACCTGCCAACACCAAAGATGTCGACACTCGAAATTTCAAAATGTAAATTGGCGTGAGGAAAGATATTACAATGGGCAAACACTGATTCATTTTGTACATGAATACTGTAAAAAAATAAGCAATTGTATTCATTATGTTATTTTCACTACAGTTCCTCTTTATCTGCCAATCATTGCTGGTGACAAAACTACAAGGTGTGTACATCGCTGAGCTATAGGAATGACAGGAAATGGACAAAATAAGCAGTTTTCACATACACAACCCCTCCGCCATATTCCGTATGCCTGATGCATCTAATATATGACAAGTATGTTTTCTGCCTTTGTTTATTCTGTATTGGGTAAATAGAGCGTATTTATGGTAAGTAAACGAACTCTGCACAGCTATGGTACGCTGGCACTGGAGTGTCCTGACTACGCTTTAAAGTGAATGGGAACCGCATTTAAAAAAATGAGACAGATACTTACCCAAGGAGAGGGAAGGCTCTGGGTCCTATAGAGCTCCTCTCCTGGTCCCCTCGTTCCAGTGCTGGCTCGCCCGGTAGCAGTATTTTACTAATTTAGTCAAATACTGCTTTACCCGCCCGAAGGAGGCTTCAGAAGTCTTCAGGGAGCCCGAGTGCTCCTGAAGAAGGGCGGCCCTGTATTGCGCAAGCACGCTCTCTTGCACGCTCACGCCTGTGCAGTATGGAGCCACACGTCTTCGGGAGGACACGGCTCCCGAAGACTTCCAAATACCCTTTCGGTGGGGGACTGAAATGGGGGGGAGCCAGCACAGGATAGAGAGCACCGAGAGAGGAGACGGAAGGCTCTATACAACCCAGAGCCTTCCCTCTCCTTAGGTAAGTATTTGCTTAATTTTGAAAAAAAATGCAGTTCCCATTCACTTTAAAGAACACTATCACAAAACACTTCGTATTTAAGTACCTCCATAGTAATTACTGCATACATACAGAATCACTATGTGTTTCCTTTTAATTGTTAGTGGGGTTTTTGTAACATCCACCTGAGCCCTGTTTGCTGGCTCAGTGCAGAGATGCTGAGCTGACGGACTTTGGAAGCTATCTAAATAAATGAACAGTCTTTTTTTCTTCCTCACCATCCACCATCATATAAATCATTGGGACCACAT
This sequence comes from Hyperolius riggenbachi, assembly GCF_040937935.1. Classification (NCBI taxonomy): domain Eukaryota; kingdom Metazoa; phylum Chordata; class Amphibia; order Anura; family Hyperoliidae; genus Hyperolius; species Hyperolius riggenbachi. Next base: position 249,315,016 of record NC_090655.1, on the reverse strand, counting down.
GTGCTGTTTCTCCTCTGGCTCGTGTGCATACATGAAAAGACCCTTGCACGTCCCCCTTCCCTTCACAATCACCAAGTCAGTTTCTGCTGCTGGAGCCTCATAGAAGTCCACAGTTACGGAGGGTGTGGGCAAAAAAAAGACTGTTTGTTCAGTGTTCTCCCCAGGCTCTTTTAGCCGGGTGCTCCACCCGGCTAGTTTTGGTGACCACCCGGCTAGTTTTGGTGACCACCCGGCTGTTATCAGCTCACCTCTTCCTATGCTGTAAGCAGAGTTGCACACAGAAGCACCAGCCCTGCATTCTCTCATCTTGCCCCACCCGGCTACATTTTCATGCCACCCGGCTGGAAAAAAATTCTGGGGAGAACACTGTTGTTTATTTAGAGAGCTACCAGAATCGGTCAGCGGTCTCTGCACTTGTCTTGTATCCCAGCATACAGGGATCACACGGATCTTAAAAAAAAAACCTAACAATTAAAAAGAAATACACAGCGATTCTTCTGTATGTATGCAGTAACTACTATTGGGGTACTTAAAAACAAAATGTTTCGCGATAGTGGTCCTTTAAATGTTCCAGAACTGTGTTTACGAAGACCTATTAATGTCTTACAAGTGTACATTTAGTCACAGAAATGGGATAATCCAACAACCTGTTATTTTATGTCATTGTTTTAATAAGATTATCTGAAAAGTACAGAAAACATCTCCTATGGTACGCTCTGGCACCAAACTATAAATCCCACGGGTTCAGGTGTAGAGCCATATCATTTATTGGCTAACTTCAGAACCCGTTGCACACCTGCAAAAAAAGCAACGTCTTTAAGTTGTTTTATTTCCACAGCTGTCAACAGATGACAAGAAGCCGGGGAAGAGGACTAGAAACCAATCTGTGGTTGCTAGTCACATGATCACTGTGGTTAACCAAGCCTATTGAACTGCACCTGGCTTGTAAAACCCTTTGGCACTTTATTTGGCCTGAGGAAGTGGGCAGAAACTAACAAAACGCGTTGCCTGTGCTTATTCAAAAATTAATTTATATTTACATATATGAATTTGTTGTTATTGAGGTAAGCCAGCGCCCCTTTTTCTCTTTTAGTTGTTTTTAACTCACTTTATACACTCCTGGGCGCTTCTTACCTTTGTATTCCCAGTAAAAACATTTCAAGCTTTAAGTCAATGGCTCCAAACGTTGGGATCTACATCTTATGAGGTTTGTGCGAGGACAGGAAAATTGAGACTCTTCGGATAGTCATGGTGAGGTTATCACTACTCCAGAGTGTTCACCCATTAAGCCCCACCTACAACTTTCAAAGATAATACTGTATTTAAATTCTCGTCATTTTTCTGACACAAAAATTCTGCCTTTACAATGTCTACATCTATCACTGGCAATAATTGAATTAAAGTCCCTTTCTGATTACAAGATTTGCTTTTATGAGCATGGGGGAGGATCCTTGTTGGCATTACCCTTTTAGGTGCAAAAACAGTTTTAGACATATTACCCACACTCTGAACATGACAAATGAGGTTCAGTTCATTTCCCATACTCTGAGTATGTGGTGTGTATTTCCTGGAGTCTATTGAGGCATCACTTCTGAAGGAAAGCCTTCCCACTCTGAGCACTGCAAAGACTGCTCACCGCTATGGGTTTTCTGGTGGGTGAGAAAGTTTGCTTTATAAGTGAAACATTTCCCACACTCTGCACATGAAAAAGGCCGCACGCCGGTGTGAATTTTCTGGTGCCTGTGGAGATCACCTCTTTGGATAAAACCTTTCCCACATTCTGAGCAAGAAAATGGACGCTCGCCTGTGTGCCTTCGCTGGTGTATAAGGAGATCTCCTTTCAGTATGAAGCCTTTCCCACAGTCTGGACATAAAAAAGGGCGGTCATTGTTGTGTTTTTTCTGATGTGTAAGAAGGGTTGTTTTATACATGAAGCTCTTCCCACACTTTGAACAGGAGAAAGGACGTTCACCCGTGTGGCTCCTTTGATGAATAAGGAGGTCTCCCTGCTGAATGAACGTCTTTCCACAGTCTGGGCAAGAAAAAGGACGCTCACCAGTGTGCCTTCTCTGGTGTATAGAGAGGTGTTCCCTACGGAGGAAGCATTTCCCACACTCAGGACATGAGAAAGGACGCTCACCTGTGTGACTTCTCTGATGCTTGAAGAGGTCTCCCTTTTGAATGAAACCCCTTCCACACTCTGAACATGAAAAAGGGCGCTCACCAGTGTGGGTTCTCTGGTGTATGAGAAGAGCGCCTTTCTGAATATAACCTTTCCCACACTCTGAACACGAAAAAGGACGCTCACCAGTGTGAACTTTGTGGTGCATCATGAGGTCGTATTTACGAATGAAACATTTCCCGCACTCTGAGCAGGGAAATGGTCGGCCATTAATGTGCTTCTTCACGTGTTTGCCAAGGTCCTTCTTCCGAATGAAGCCTTTTCCACACTCTGGACAGGTGAAGGGGCGCTCGCCCGTATGGACTCTCTGGTGGGCAATGAGCTTCGCTTTCTGAGAAAAGCATCTCCCACACTCAGGACAAGGATATGGACGCTCCCCTGTGTGCACCCTCTGATGTACCATGAGAAGGGACTGTTTTCTAAAACTCTTGTTGCATTCGGAACATGGAAACATTTTATCACCACCATGGTTCACAGTTGGTGAATTACTGGAAGAAGATTCCTCAGGCTTAGAAGGCTCTGCTAGGCTATCAATGCTGTGGAAGCTTGGATAGCGCACTGGGGATTCCTCAACGTTAGATAGATTTATTGCTCCATTCACAGAGTAAATTCTGTTGTACATATTTTGAGCCAGTGGGCTTCCTCCTGAAGAATACCATGTGAGGTCATTATCTTCTGCATTATAATCTGGTAATAGCATAATATGTTCCTCCACTAAATTCCTGACATAGCGACCATCTATTGGAAAAAATAACAATTTATTTTGTCTTGATTTTATTTTCTGTGAAGCAACACAAAGCAAAATTAGCATACGATTCCAACATTTTATACATTGTTCCTTCTGTGATACTCAACTAAACTGCTGCTTATCTCTACAAGTATCTACACTGGCTCCTCCCACCACTGCTCCTCAACTGCTGCTCCTCTCTTCAAGTATCTATACTGGCTCCTCCCAAAATTACTCCTCTCTGCAAGTATCTACACTGGCTCCTCCCACCACTGCTCCTCATCTGCTGCTCCTCTCTTCAAGTATCTATTCTGGCTCCTCCCAAAATTACTCCTCTCTGCAAGTATCTACACTGGCTCCTCCCACCACTGCTCCTCATCTGCTGCTCCTCTCTTCAAGTATCTACACTGACTCCTCCCAAAATTACTCCTCTCTACAAGTATCTACACTGGCTTCTCCCACCACTGCTCCTCATCTGATGCTCCTCTCTACAAATATCTACACTGTCTTCTCCCACCACTGCTCCTCATCTGCTGCTCCTCTCTTCAAGTATCTACACTGGCTCCTACCAAAATGATTCCTCACTACAAGTATCTACACTAGCTCCTCCTACCACTGCTCCTCTCTACAAGTATCAAAACTAGTCCCCCCACTAAGGCTCCTTATCTACTCCTCTCTACATGCATCTACACTGGCTCCTCCCACCACGGTTCCTGATCTGCTACTTCTCTCTACAAGTATCTACACTCGCTCTTCTCACAACTGTTCCACTTTACAAGTATCTACACTAGCTCCTCCCACCACAGCTCCTCATCTGCAGCTCCTCTCTTCAAGTATCTACACTGGCTCTTCCCATCACTGCTCCTCATTTGCTTCTCCTCTCTACAAGTATCTAAACTTGTCCTTCCCAAAACTGCTCCGTTCTAAAAGTATCTGTAATGGATTGCGGAGACACCGCCGCACGGTCTGGCAGCGGGACGGCTGTATCCGCGTTCAGACTGGCGGTTTCCGCACAGCAGCATGCGTCTGGTGTGTCTGAGCCTAGTAGTGCACACAGATGGAGAGCTACGCGCGCTAGGAGGCAGGACCTTTATGCCAATAGGAGAGGGATCAGCTGATCACTCAGGATGATCAGCTGATCCCAGCGTAGTAGGTGATTGGCTAAGTGGGGCTGGGCGGCGCTGAGGAGCGCTGCTCTATATATACTTCTTGCCTGTCAATTGCTGGTTGTCTGCCGTTGCGAATACTTACGTGTGAGCACTCAGACCAGTCAGATCCCACAGTGTGTTAGAACCAGGAGGACCTGGGAATTCACACTTAGCCAGAATACGTTTGTGTTATATGTTAGACCAGTTCCAGGGTGTTGTGACCACGGACCTCACACCCAAGCTTAGGGATACTGTGTCATTGCTGTGTTATACTTTAGACCAGTTCCAGGGTGTTGTGACCACGGACCTCACACCCAAGCTTAGGGATACTGTGTCATTGCTGTGTTATACTTTAGACCAGTTCCAGGGTGTCGTGATCAAGGACCTCACACCCAGGCTTAGGGACTCTGTGTCATTACTGTGATATGTTCTAGACTAGTTCCCGGGTGTCGAGATCAAGGAGCTCACACCCCAGTCTAGGACTCTGTTATATTTATATGTTATGACTATTTGCTTTGTCGACCTTTCTCTTGCTTTCTGATTCGGTACCTCTGCATATCTGTCTACCTGTTGCCAGACCCTGCCTGTAACCGGTTACCGAATCGGTCTTCTGTCTCTGTACCACATCTGCTCGTGTGTTGCCGACCTGGCCTGCCCGACTATCCTAGCTGTCACTCTCCCTGAGTGCTCAGCCTATCAGTATTAGCAGTGACACCATTCCATCAGATGTCAGCTGCAACCAGGACTCCCGCTCCTCAGAGAGTCCGGCCTGTTAGCAGCCAGTGGTCCCATCCTCTGACTGCAGTTCAGTTCACCATCTAATACTGTTATCTCTGGTTACCAGGTCCTCACTATCAAGAGATAGTTTCTGTACTGCCCAGGGCCACCTGCCCCTCAGGTGGCTCTTGGCCAAGTCTCTTATATCTCCAGCTCCTCGGGAGATAGCCTCCAGTTCATCAAACACATTAACTCATTGGGTGTCCAGAGGATAGTCATACTTGTATTATTGGTGATTCTGCAGATCATCCATAATCGAGTATACATCTGTATTGTTGATGATTCTGCAGATCATCAACAATCAGATTCTCTGTGTGTGCTGACACCGATCGTTACAGTATCTACACTAGCTCCTCCCACCACAGTTTCTCATCTGCAGCTCCTCTCTTCAGGTATCTACACTGGTCCCTCCCATTACTGCTCCTCTTCAAGTATCTACACTGGCTTCTCCCACAACTGCTCCTCATTACAAGTATCTACACTAGCTCCTCCTACCACAGCTCCTCATCTGAAGCTCCTCTCTTCAAGTATCTACACTGGTTCCTCCCATCAGTGTGCCTCATCTGCTTCTCCTCTCTACAAGGGTCTACACTGGTCCCTCCCACCACTGCTCCTCATCTGCTTCTCCTCTCTACAACTATCTACAAGGGCTTCTCCCATCACTGCTCCTCATCTGTTGCCGCAGGCTACCATGTTATTTTCACAGCTCCCACCCCACTTAGATTTCTAAATAAAAATGTACACATATCTGCCCCCACTTTATGATCTAGAGTCTTGTATGGTGAACTAGTAAGCTTCTTTAGTCTGTGACACTGAATTGATCAGTCAAAGAGATGGGCCTTCAATATGGTGTACAGTATCTCCTCCCCATTTGTTGGTACTATGATGTTATACTGAGAAATGATAAGCAAGCAAAAAGTCCAGGTTAGCACACCGTTAGAAGATGCAGGTTTCTTCAATTTATTGCTCCATTAGCACATGAATATGACAATTGTTTCGGGGCCACAGCGGGTCCCCTTCTTCAGATAGTGCAAACAAACGTTTGTTTGCACTATCTGAAGAAGGGGACCCGCTGTGGCCCCGAAACAATTGTCATATTCATGTGCTAATGGAGCAATAAATTGAAGAAACCTGCATCTTCTAACGGTGTGCTAACCTGGACTTTTTGCTTGCTTATGATATTGTCGGATGTTTGGGCTCAGCATCCACAGGTTGCAGCACCCGGATCTAGGGTATGGTGTGCCACCTCTACAACACAATTGCATTACTTATACTGAGAAATGGAGATGGGCCTTTCATATGGTGTACAGTATCTCCTCCTCATTTGTTGGTGCTATGATGTTATACTGAGGAATGGAGATGGACCTTTCATATGGTGTACAGTATCTCCTCCTCATTTGTTGGCACTATGATGTTATACTGAGGAATGGAGATGGGCCTTTCATATGGTGTACAGTATCTCCTCCTCATTTGTCGGTACTATGATGTTATACTGAGGAATGGAGATGGACCTTTTATATAGTGTACAGTATCTCCTCCTCATTTGTTGGTACTATGATGTTATACTGAGGAATGGAGATGGACCTTTTATATAGTGTACAGTATCTCCTCCTCATTTGTTGGTACTATGAAGTTATACTGAGGAATGGAGATGGACCTTTCATATGGTGTACAGTATCTCCTCCTCATTTGTTGGCACTATGATGTTATACTGAGGAATGGAGATGGGCCTTTCATATGGTGTACAGTATCTCCTCCTCATTTGTCGGTACTATGATGTTATACTGAGGAATGGAGATGGACCTTTTATATAGTGTACAGTATCTCCTCCTCATTTGTTGGTACTATGATGTTATACTGAGGAATGGAGATGGACCTTTTATATAGTGTACAGTATCTCCTCCTCATTTGTTGGTACTATGAAGTTATACTGAGGAATGGAGATGGACCTTTCATATGGTGTACAGTATCTCCTCCTCATTTGTTGGTACTATGAAGTTATACTGAGGAATGGAGATGGGCCTTTCATATGGTGTACAGTATCTCCTCCTCATTTGTCGGTACTATGATGTTATACTGAGGAATGGAGATGGACCTTTTATATAGTGTACAGTATCTCCTCCTCATTTGTTGGTACTATGATGTTATACTGAGGAATGGAGATCGACCTTTTATATAGTGTACAGTATCTCCTCCTCATTTGTTGGTACTATGAAGTTATACTGAGGAATGGAGATGGACCTTTCATATGGTGTACAGTATCTCCTCCTCATTTGTCGGTACTATGATGTTATACTGAGGAATGGAGATGGACCTTTCATATGGTGTACAGTATCTCCTCCTCATTAGTTGGTGCTATGATGTTATACTGAGGAATAGAAATGGGCCTTTCATATGGTGTACAGTATCTCCTCCTCATTTGTTGGTGCTATGATGTTATAGTGAGGAATGGAGATGGGCCTTTCATATGGTGTACAGTATCTCCTCCTCATTTGTCAGTACTATGATGTTATACTGAGGAATAGACGTAGACCTTTCATATGGTGTACAGTATCTCCTCCTCATTTGTTGGTACTGTGATGTTACACTGAGGAATGGTGATGGACCTTTCATATGGTGTACAGTATCTCCTCCTCATTTGCTGGTACTATGATGTTATACTGAGGAATGGAGATCGACCTTTTATATAGTGTACAGTATCTCCTCCTCATTTGTTGGTACTATGAAGTTATACTGAGGAATGGAGATGGACCTTTCATATGGTGTACAGTATCTCCTCCTCATTTGTCGGTACTATGATGTTATACTGAGGAATGGAGATGGACCTTTCATATGGTGTACAGTATCTCCTCCTCATTAGTTGGTGCTATGATGTTATACTGAGGAATAGAAATGGGCCTTTCATATGGTGTACAGTATCTCCTCCTCATTTGTTGGTGCTATGATGTTATAGTGAGGAATGGAGATGGGCCTTTCATATGGTGTACAGTATCTCCTCCTCATTTGTCAGTACTATGATGTTATACTGAGGAATAGACGTAGACCTTTCATATGGTGTACAGTATCTCCTCCTCATTTGTTGGTACTGTGATGTTACACTGAGGAATGGTGATGGACCTTTCATATGGTGTACAGTATCTCCTCCTCATTTGTTGGTACTATGATGTTATAGTGAGGAATGGAGATGGGCCTTTCATATGGTGTAGAGTATCTCCTCCTCATTTGTTGGTGCTATGATGTTATACTGAGGAATGGAGATGGACCTTTCATATGATGTACAGTATCTCCTCCTCCTTTGTTGGTACTATGATGTTATACTGAGGAATGGAGATTGGCCTTTCATATGGTGTACAGTATCTCCTCCTCATTTTTTGGTACTATGATGTTATACTGAGGAATGGAGATGGACCTTTCATATGGTGTACAGTATCTCCTCCTCATTTGTTGGTACTATGATGTTATAGTGAGGAATGGAGATGGGCCTTTCATATGGTGTACATTATCTCCTCCTCATTTGTTGGGAACTAATTGAAACCCAAGTAAGATATTAATCTTTCACTTTCAATTTACAGCTATATAAAGTTACTTTGTGTGGAACTCCTAATACAGCTTGGCCATTTATAATCCAGTGTACTTTGATCCAATAAGTAAAGGTCTGAAGACTCTCCAGCACAGACATTAAGCGTAGAGCTGTTAAATGCATAGAAGTAACATAAACTGGTAGAACAGTTTTGCATTAATTAATGTTCTGTATTTACCTGTGCTGATATCTAGAGAGCATTGCTCTTCTTTTGAGGTCCTCATCACTTTGGTCTCCTCTGTAGAATTCTGATTATCTCTCACATAGGACTTTTTTGATTCCTTCTTAATAGCCCTCATTATTACACCCTCCTCCATAGACTGCTGCTCACTCCTCACATACGTCTCTTCTTCTTCCTCTTTAAATGTCCCCATTGTTCTTACATGCACCCCAGGCTGCTGAAAATCCTTCACATATATTTCATCTTCTTCTTCCTCTTCCTTTACTTCAACTTTCAAATACATTTGTTTTTCGTACTAAAAACACACAAACAGAAAATATCCTGAAATTGTAAGTACTGTGATACCCAGTCTACATACACTAACACAGTTTCATGCCATATGAAGTCATTTTAGCATTTTAGGCTCTGACTTTTAGCTACCTGATAATGGCTTTTGCTGTTGTGTTGTCTCTTTTTACCAAGCTGGGAATAAAGAGCACCTTTCCATTTCTCTGGTGGGTTTCTGGTACTAGATCCACCTGTAGGAAACACACACACAGTGACTGAATACATTGGGCTTGATTCACAAAGCGGTGCTAACCTACTTAGCACGTGTAAAGTCTTTAGACGTGCTAACCAGGGTGCTAAGTAGGTTAGCACCGGATTTCTCAATCAGAACACGCGCAAAGTTTTGTGCGCAAAGTCCTATGCACGCGCTAAGTCCCATAGGCTTTAATGGGCACTTCGCGCGGAGCGCCCTGCGCTCTGTGCAGTGCGCGCGTAAAACTTTACGCGCATAAAGTTTTGCGCGCGAAAAGCTCGTTTAGACGTGCTAAGGGGGTTTTCACAGGCGTGCTAACAGTTAGCACCGCTTTGTGAATCAAGCACACTGTGATTATCAGATGATGGGGGATCTAGGTGGATCCTCCGTACTGCTCTCTTCTTTACAAGAAATGAAAGTCTCCTCTTACCCGGTGATGTGAGCGGCGGCTGATTCTCCATTATAATGTCCCTCGTATCCTCTACATACACGCAGTCCTGTATTGAAAAAAGACATACTATCAAAGGGATATCATCCAGACATGGGGTCAAACTTTTATTTTCTATAGCCTGGTACACGCATCCAATTGTTATTGGCCAATCGCTGGCCAGGTTTACCACCTCCATGTAGCAGAAGAGTGAATACATTTTGATTACTATGTAGGTAAGCTCTCATACTATATAGAATTGGTAAATTTAGCCAATAAAAACTGGATGTGTGTACCAAGATTAACTTGGCAGCAGATAGACATAATTCATGGTTTAATTGCCTTGTGAGATTTTTTTTTAAGTCAATAATTTTTATTGAACAATGAACAAAACCTTGACAAACAGAGCACCATCATTGGTGGGGCAGCGCGGTGGCGTAGTGGATAGTATTCTTGCCTTACAGCGCTGTGTCCTTGGTTTGAATCCCAGCCAGGGCACTATCAGCACAGAGTTTGTATATTCTCCCTGTGTCTGTGTGGGTTTCCTCTGGGCACTCCAGTTTCCTTCCACATCCCCAAAACATACAGATAAGTTAATTGGCTTCCCCATGATAGTGACTCTAGACTATGATGGACATACTGTTTGACTATGGTAGGGATTATATTGTGTGCCCCTTTGAGGGACAGTTACACTATATACTCTGTACAGTGCTGCGGAAGATGTCAGCACTGTATAAATACTAAGGCCTCAATTCACGGAACATTATCAAACGTTTATCAAACACTTTATCAAACGTTTGATAATTTACCTCATGGGTAAAATCTCATTTTGAATTCACTAAGGTGTTATATATTTGTTGAACGTTTTATCGGTAAAACATTCGATAAATATAGAACACCTTAGTGACTTTAAAATAAGATTTTACCCATGAGGTAAATTATCAAACGTTTGATAAAGTGTTTGATAAACGTTTGATAATGCTCCGTGAATTGAGGCCTAAATAATAATAATAATTGCTTGGAAACATGCAGAGGTAAGTGGCTATATAAAGCCCAATGGAAGATACGGCACAAAAACTAGGTTAACTCTTCTCTCAAAAATGCTGGCCTTGGAACATAAAAAATAACAAGGAAATGGTCCCATACCCCGGAGAAATGGCTGGGCCTCTAATAAAGTCACACAGCATGTAAATCAAGAGGCAACAATAAGTTCAGTTGTATCAGGCATACCAAGCAATCAGCATAAGTAATAAATGACTTGAGTATTATGAGGACAGGCAAAAAGAGAGAAAAAGAAAAGAAGGAGGAGAAGGTATGAGAGATAGTAAAGAGCAACATAACAAGCCGGCAGCTACCTACATATCAGTCAGGTCCAACACAGCAGCTTCGCACAGCTATTTGTTGGTGTTTGCTGGTATTACCAAATTCCCATCTGTCCCCAGAGGGACCCCGTTCAGAGCTGAGTGCCAGTGGCATGGAGAGACTAGGAGTAGGTCTTAGAATGGGGCCTTACATGGTACCGAGCAGCTCCTTCAGATTCACAGATGTACCACAGTGACCAGGTGCTTTGATGACTGAGGAGTCTGCTATGGGATTCCAGAATAAGAGATTCCATATTTTCAATGTTATTCAATTCCACCAGCTAGTCAGCGATGGAGGGTCAGTCAGGAGACTTCAAGAATTTGGGAATCATTATCCCATGAGAGAATGGCATGGGAGACTAGAAACAAGTCTACTGTACCGCATTTAGTGGTATGCAGCGCACGCCATAGGTCCACCAGCTTCAGGTCAAAGAGTAGTTTCTTCAACTTCTTAAAGGCCCTAAAGGAAATGTAGGAGTGTCCTTTAGGGTCCTTTTACACTTAATGTATTGGTATATGTTAGTGTGCTTTGGTGTGCGTTAGTATGCGTTAGTATGTGTTTTTTCCATAGCACTGCATTGTGAAAAAGCTTTCAGTTAAAACGCCTATAGTGGGAATTGAGCCATAGGAAAACATGGACATTGCTTTGAAAATCAGTTTTCTTTCAGTTATAACTGAGAGCAACTGTTGTGTAAAAGAGGCCTTAGAGTTATCAAGACAGGGTTCTAAGGTAAAATTGATGTCTCCTCCCACCATAGTATAACCCTCTCGAAAGCGGTCTAGCTGAAGGAGGGATCTCTGTAAAGCTGAAATCTGATCAGTGTTCGGTATGTAAATTCACCAACGTAATTACTACCTCAGAGTTCCCACCACCAGGAAGACAAGTGCCCCTGGACATCTGAACGTCTGAAACCTCAGCATTAGCGATGCAAAGCAAAGGCCACTCCCCTAGATTTGGATTTATCAAAACTGCTAAAAAAAATTTAGTACAATATTTGTTGTGATAGAGGTCACGGGCCTTGGAGGACTGAAAGTGAGTCTCCTGCAACAGAAAAATCTTGGCCCTACTGAAGTGCTACCTGAAGAGAACATGAGATTGCTTCCTGGGTTCATTAAAGACATTAACATTTCAAAAGCAAATTTTGGTTGCCATCTCACATGTAAACTGTTAGGGCTGGTGCACACCAAGAGCGCTTCTGAGCACTATTAAAACCGCTAGTGCTTTAAAAAGTGGATGGCTAATGTATTGGAATGGGATGGAGCACACCAGAGCAATGAACTTTTTTCCCAAACGCAAACACGGGTCCTGCAGCATTTCTGCTGATTTCTGAGGTGATTCAGACTCAATGTTAAGTATAAGAAAGTGGAAAATCGCTCTGAAAAGCACTGGATGAGAGCGATTTTCCAAGCGTTTTTGTTACAGAAGCTGTTTAGTTACAGTTCTACTGTAACAAAAAATAAAAAAAACACTACACTAAAACGCTCCAAAAATCGCTAGGCATGCTTAGAAAATCGCTAGGCACATGCCTAGAATCGCCTAGAAAAAGCACTTCAAAAAGCGCTAAGCGTTTGCGATTACGCTAGAGTTTTCTGGTGTGCACTGGCCCATAGAGAGTGGACAGATAATTGGAAAGACCTAGAGCACTGATACCCATCTAGTGAACACCGCTGGCTGGAAGGGAAGGGTAAAAAAGAAAGCAAGAAAAGGAAAAAGTGCACATAGAAAAAAAAAACCTTTAACGATTTATGAGAGGCCCAAGAAAAGCGAGTATCTCCAGCATAATGTTTGGCATTAGCAAACATTCTAAAAGAGGGACAGTTGGGAGCTGAGGAGAAGGCCTCTTTTTGCACCCTCCACAGATCTTGTGGGCCTTGGAAGGAGTAAGAGAATCCATCTTTGCATATAAGCGGACGAAAGGGGAAACCCCAGGAGTATTGGGCTCCCTAGTTCCCATAAGCCTCTAGGAGTGGCTTAGTAGCTCTACAAAGAAATAGAGTGTAGCTGGAGAAGTTAAGGTAAAACTAAAGACACTCCATCAAATTCGAAAGAGGATTGGCATCTCTCAGCCACCATTATATCTTTTTTGTGGCATAAGAGTGAAGGTAACTGTAGGTCATGCTGGACCTGACATGATCTTGTAATTAATGGCTCTGCAAGTCACCTTAGGACTCCAAGAACAACAAGGAACCTTTAACTATAAAATACTTAAATCAAAGATATTAGCCCCCTTCTATCAGAAGGCGTTCTTATTTGAATTACATTTCATGAAAATGTTGATATCATTTCATCGGTGGACCGGCAATTTGGGTACTTATACTCTCCTGCCTTATCTGACTCTGGTCCATTCTCCATCTTATCAAGTGAAACTGCGCTCAGTGTCCTATTCCCACCGCTCACTCCAGGCTGCACGCTATAAATGAGAGTATGTTCCCACAGTAAATCCAATCGCAATAGCAGCGCAACAGAGTTCAGCCTTGTCAGATCCAAACCTTAAATATAAGCAAAGAGAAGAGGGGTTCCCTCATAGCGAGTACTGCCCAATTACAACACCCATGTGCTCAAAAAAAAGGGTTTCTGGGGAGATTAGACTGTTACCAATAGGAAAGGGAGATGACACGTTCCCCCCCCCCCCCCCCTCCCATTTTCCCCTGCTTAGTATCTTGGCATACAGCGTATCATATCCCATAAGTCAGCATCTGCCTGGGCTTCCCCACTTGTGCTTTCTGTTTGCTGTATAACCGCACATACTGTATATGAAAATAAACGTAGAAGATCATTCTTTCAAGGTTCGAGTTCGGATTCGATTGTTTGTGTATGGATTGGATTCGCATTGGAGGCTTGATGGACCTCCTACTGTGATCTGTGACTCCCCGAGATATATGAAATAAGATTGGAGGCCTGTGGACAACTCTTTGTGCATATGTGGAGGAGAACTTAATTGCCTTCTTTTATGATTGCAGTTTGGAGCTCATCACTTTCATGTAATATGAGAGCTCACCTAATCCCCCTGTTCAAAGCATCCTTCTCACAATGTGATTAAGTGTCATTACCAACTAAAAGGACATCAGAAGACCGGATATTACCTTCAAAACGAGCATGGCAAACCTTTAACATTGCTAAACGCATATCTACCAAAAATGCTGACACTGCTCACCTTTCCTGTCAGCAGCTCTATCATCTTGTGGATGACCTCTATAATCTTCTTATCATTGTTCTTCATAGGGGCCTTTATCATGGTGGACTCACGGGGATGGCTGCTGGATGATAATAGCTCACCAGAAGTCTTTTTCACCACGTTACAATCCTGCCATACAGAACCAAATATCATCATGTAACCCTCCCAGAATCCTACTCACCTCCCTAGTCAGGTGTATGTTTTATTAATAGAGATGATTGCTGTCATGTGACCGGCCAGAATCCTCCTCACCTCTCCGGTCAAGTGTATGGTTTATTAATAGAGATAAGTGTAATGTCATCTGACCTCCCAGAATCCTTCTCACCTCTCCAGTAAGGAGTGTTTTATTTATAATGATAAGAGTGATGTCATGTGACCTCCCAGAATCCTCCTCACCTCTCCAGTAAGGAGTGTTTTATTTATAATGATAAGTGATGTCATGTGACCTCCAAGAATACTCCTTACCTCTCCATTCAGGTGTGTGTTTTATTTATAATGATAAGAGTGATGTCATGTGACCTCCCAGAATCCTCCTTACCTCTCCAGTCAGGTGTGTGTTTTATTTATAATGATAAGAGTGATGTCATGTGACCTCCCAGAATCCTCCTTACCTCTCCAGTCAGGTGTGTGTTTTATGAATAGGGATAAGTGATGTCATGTGACCTCCCAGAATCCTCCTCACCTCTCCAGTCAAGTTCCCAGAAGATATCAACACAACAATCTGCAATCAATGGCACGCTTAATTTTGCATAATCTCCACTGTAGACCGACAATTGTTTTGGGGTCTGGGCAGGGTCCCCCTTTATCATGGCATCTGGATGACAGTGGAGATTATGCACAACAAAGCGTGCCATTGATTGCAGATTGGTGTGCTGATATCTTCTGGGAACTCAATTGTTTTAGTGATATGGCCTATGCCACTGTTTCAAGCATCCAACTTCAAATGCAGTGCCCGCTCAGAACTTTCCTATTCGCCACCTCCCCAGTTGTATGTTTTATTAATACAGATAAAGTGGTGTCATGTGACCTCCCAGAATCCTCCTCACCTCTCCAGTCAGGTGTGTGTTATTAATAGAGATAAGAGTGGTGCCATGTGACCTCCCAGAATCCTCCTCACGTCTCCAGTCAGGTGTGTGTTATTAATAGAGATAAGAGTGATGTCATGTGACCTCCCAGAATCCTCCTCACCTCTCCGGTCAGCAGGTAGATGATCTCCATGGTGAGGTCTAATATTCGCTCGGTCATGTGACTCCTGTCCTCATCCATCCTCAGGTCTAATCAAAAACTGCACATATTTGCATAAAAAAATATTATTAAAATGATTAGCATCCCATTGACCATCTCTAGCCTAAAATGGGGGACATTGGTTTCATTTTGGCAACTTTACCAAATCAAAGCTTGCTTCACATCAATCACAAAACAAAATGTAAGTAGTACTATACAAATGGTGTGTGTCCTGGCTGCATAGTTACTCCTATAATGGGAAATAATACAATAATAGTCATTCTATAACTGTTTTTATAATGGACCTGAACTCTTGCACAGGACAGAAGGAAATCATAGAGAGATACACCCTGTATGTTTTTAGAGAGTTTAGTCTGTCTAATTCCCCCTCATCTGTGACTAAGCACTAGTTGTAATTTGATCCCTCCGCTGTGTCAGCTGACTGCCATGGCAGAGAGGCTAATTGATAAACACAGGATGTTAAAGTGTACCCTATATGCCAGTATTTATACTTACCTGGGGCTTCCTCCAGCCCCATGAGGTCCGTGGGCTCTCCCAGCGTCCTCTCTGGTTAGCAATTCCAACCAGTATTCTGGACAGTCACAGCCAGTTGTGCCCCTTCAACACATGCGTTGCGCGGCCCCATGTGCACCCCTGCCGTGCTCCCGTACCCAGTAGTATTATGCACCTCTGCAGTACTACTGCACAGGCGCAGGATGCTCCTTGCTGCGAGAGCGTGACAGGGGGTGCACACATGACCGAGCAACGCATGTGCAGGAGAGTGCGGCTGCCCAGAATACCAAAGGGGATTGCTACTGAACGGAGCCACCGAAGAGGACACAGAGAGAGCCCACTGACCTCATGGGGCTGGAGGAAGCCCCAGGTAAGTATAAATACTGGCATATAGCCCCTCAAAGGTTCCCTTTAACAATATGTATGCTTCCTTGAAAGCAGGGAGTAGACACATTGCAGGTTTATTGCAGGATTTGTGTCAGCTGTAACAAAGAAATAGTTATTATGCTGTTGTGGATCTTTTAGAGCAGAGGAAGTTCTGAGTTCAGTTCCACTTTAAATAAGGACCCAAAATGGAAATTGCCAAGGAGCGTGACCACACTGAATACCCTCCCCCTCTCTCTATATATAATTATTGTGTTTGTATGTGACTATGGTGAGGACATTAGAGTGTAAGCTCCTCTGGTGCAGAGATGGATGGAAATGGATCAGTGATCTCTGTATAGTGCTGTAGAATATCAGAGCTATATAAATGAATAATACTAATAATGTGTGACTGTGGTGAGGAAATTAGAGTGTAAGCTCCTCTGGTGCAGAGGCTGATGGGAATGGATCAGTGATCTCTGTACAGTGCTGTGGAATACTGTATGTCAGAGCTATATAAATGCATATTAATATCAGTGTGTGACTGTGGAGAGAACATTAGAGTGTAAGCTCCTCTGGTGCAGAGACTGGTGGGAATGGATCAGCAGTGATCTCTGTACAGTGCTGTGGAATATGTCAGAGCTATATAAATGTATATTAATATCAGTGTGTGACTGTAGTGAGAACATTAGAGTGTAAGCTCCTCTGGTGCAGAGACTGATGGGAATGGATCAGTGATCTCATAAAATAATAATACCTCTCTACCTGTGGCAGGCAGTATGCAAATTTATACAAATAAATTCCATATAATTACCCCCTCTGCTGCTGCTTTCAGTCCCAGCAATGTAGCTCACTACTTCGCCCTGGTCTGTAATATTCCATCACTTCCTGTCTATGCGTTCCACTCAGCATGGACAATGTCGCCATCTTGTGGATATTTTACAGAAGGCAGGCTAAGTTCTATTCTCGCTCCAAAGGTTCACACGTCACCCACCTTGTGGGCCTAAGACAGACCCTCGTGCCGGTGCACTTCTCCTGCAGGTACACCACTCCTGCTCCACTGAAGTACAAATTCAAAAACGGAGACTGCACACAAAAGGCTTCAGCAACAAGCTGTATTAGTGAGGCATGTAGAGGCACATACACAACATGCTTGGGGCGGAGCCCTTCCTCACACCTGAGGCCTTTTGTGTGCAGTATCCGTTTTTGAATTTAAGTTCTATTCTACCTGTGGATGTCATCTAGTGAAATGTCTCTGTTATGTGTTATAATGCCAGCAGCCCTGGGCCGCCCATGAGGCTGGGTGAGGCGGGTTCCTCAGGCGGCAGAAGTGTGTGTGGGGGGAGGGGGGCGGCATTGCAGGAAGTGACGAGCGCTGGAATGCTGCGCTGGAACGTCTAGGAAGTGAGTCATGGCTTCCCCGCCCACTACCTGATAATTGTACAGTCTGCTAATAGCTGGAGGGGAAGTGCAGACCGTGGGGATCCAGGTAAGTGGGGGTCCGACCCCCCTCCCCACCGCTGAGCCCGCTGCCCCCCTTCCTGGCTGCTACCCCCTCCAGGCTACCTATACTGGGGGCAATTATACTTCCTATGGGGGGAGGGGGGGCAGCATCTTTACAAGTTTGCCTCAGGCGGCAAAAAGTGTAGAACTGGCCCTGAATGCCGGGCTTAGATTCTGTTCATACCTCTTATTTCTCAATTATAACTTTATATTACAGTATTTATCAGACAGCTAAAAACAGTAATGCAAGTACATTGTATTTTGCATATCATCTTGAGGTTTTTTTGTTATTAAATAAAAAAAATCCTAGTTTAATATCCTGGGATTCCACAAGTGACAGGAGGTGATTTTTCTGAATGGCAGCATGTACTGTATATGGTGAACAACAGGGCAGGGCCGGATTTATCGCAAGGCACTGTAGGCACGTGCCTAGAGGCGCCGGATGATGGAAAGGGGGCTCACTCCCCTCCCCGAGTGCCTCCCTCCTTCCCTATGCAGAGTCCTGATGGGAGTGTAAATGAGAGGTTACTCACCCTGCTCTCAGCATTCCTCCCTTCAGTCAGTGGCACCTCTAACTACATAATAGTGAGGTTGCTTTAGCTACCTAATACTAAGGGGCACCTCTAGCTATTTAATACTGAGGTTACTTCTTGCTACCTAATGCTAAGGGGCACCTGTAGCTACTTATGACAGGCAAGGGAAGTAAGGGAGAACTGACAGCTGGGACAGCCAGCACACTCTCGGTGCGGAGGTCTGTAGGTTCATGGATGGCGAGGTCCTAGGTGCCAGGACATCTGTGCCTGCAGGCTCCTGTGAGGTAGATCCGGGCCTGATAAAGGGGATAGTATCGAGCCCTGGGGCACACCAGATTTTAGTGGTACAGGCTGGTCCGGAAAGGCCCCAGGGCTACCTTCTGTGTTCTGCCAGTCAGGAAGGAGAACCATTGGAGGACTAAACCAGCAATGCCATGGTACTCTTTCAGCCTGTTGAGCAAGATTTCATGATCGACTGCATCAAAAGCTGCTGAGATAAAGCAGTATCTGGATGGAGCACTCACCTCTGTCTCTGGTCATGTGCAGATCTTGGCGGATCTGGACAAGGACTGTTTTGCAGGTGTGGGGCTTTTTGAAGCCAAATTGCAGAAAGTCAAGGATGTTGTTGCTTGAAAGCCTGGCTTCAAGTTGGAGATAACTTTTCCCAGAAACGGGAACAATATAACTTTGTAAATTATTTAGTTGAGGTTTTCCCATTGTAAAATCTTTCCTTTAAAGGATACGTCCAAGGAATTTAGAAAAAATGAGATCTACTTACCTGGGGCTTCTTCTAGCTCCTGGCAGCCGATCTGTCCCTCGCTGCAGCTCCGGTGTCCCGGGATCCCCTCCGTTGGACATGAGGACCTCTCCAACTTGGGATCTTCTGTGGCTGTGTGAGCTCCCAGCCCCACCGCTTGCGAATGAGCTCACATGGTCAGGAGTGCTCTGCGCAGGCGAGGTACTTCTGCATCTGCACAGAACACTTCAGGCCACGTGAGTGCGATCGGCTGTCAGGGGCCGGAGGAGGCCCCAGATAAGTAGATCTTGTTTTTTAAATTCCCTGGACATATCCTTTAAGTTGCGTACACACCTAACAAGTGATGTCTCCAATCTGAGATCGAGACCCAATCCCCTTGGGTGACCTTGCTGGGCTGGCCTGTACAGATGTGTGTCAGTTGTTTAACTGACTAAGCATTCTGTTGCTATGCAGGAAGGCGGATGGACAACACCCCGTGCATGACGTTACGTGGTGGGTGGGAGAGCAGCATTTTTAAAGAAGTTGACCACCATTCAGCCAAGTTGATCTGCCAGATGAATCACTTGGCGATCATCTGTCGCTGGTCGGGGGCATCTATACACACGCCTGACTATCAGCTGAGGCAGTCGTTATCAGCCACCTCGACCAACTTTAGTCAAGCGTGTGTACAAGATTTTTACCCGATTTACTTTCTGCATTTACCTCAGGTGGTGACATATTTACTGCTGGCAGGTGCATCACTGCTGATTGTTTGTTTACCCTGTGTTCCAAAGTCAGCACAAACCTTTAACCACTTCCGTACCAGCAGTATCTGGACCCTTAAAGAGGATCTGTAACCTCAAAAAATCCCCTGGGGGGTTCTCACCTCAGGTGGGGGAAGCCTCCGGATCCTAATGAGGCTTCCCATGCCGTCCTCCATCCGTCAGGGGTCTCGCTGCAGCCCTCCGTGCAGCCGTGACGTAATATTTACCTTCCTGGCTCCTGCGCAGGCGCTCTGACGGCTGTCGGCTCCGAACTACACGGAAATACCCGATCGCCGTCGGGTCTGCTCTACTGCGCAGGCGCAAGTTTCCGGCGCCTGCGCAGTAGAGCGGACCCGACTGAGATCGGGTATTTCCGTGTAGTTCGGAGAGGAAAGCAGCCACAGCGCCCCCGCTGGAGCCAGAAAAGGTAAATATTGAAATTACAGTCGGGCCTGTCGCCGGCTGTTCAGAGGGCTGCAGCGAGACCCCCGTGGGACAGAGGACGGCGTGGGAAGCCTCATTAGGATCCGGAGGCTTCCCCCACCCGAGGCGAGTACCCCCCAGGGGATCTTTTTCATGTTACAGAGTCTCTTTAAGGACCAGAGACTGCTGGTGCTGCAAAACAGGGCATACTGACATATCACTGCACAGACCTGCCACTTTGCCAGTCACGCCACTCTCCCATTGCTGCATGCCCCTTGCTCTGCCGTCGCCATGATGGCAAAACTCCGTGAGCTAGTCAGAAGCCGATTTCATTGGTTCTTGACCCTGTCATCAATGTGTAAGCCAATGGGATTGATTCCCAGTGATCACCGGGTCAGGAGCCAAAGAAATCAGCTCCTGACCGGCTAACAGAGCAAGTGAACTGCAGCGGAGGCAGAACGGCGATGTTGAAATCTACGTCCTGTCAGAAATAAGCGGCCACAAACAGGATGTAGATTTCAACTAGCGTGGTCTGGAAATGGTTAAAGAACAGAGCATGCTCAGTACAGACATCAGGATGGGTAAACGGCCCAAAACTGGATGTGTGTGAGTGACTGAGAAGGGCAGTACAGACACCAGTGTATGAGCACCATAGGAACTATACAAACTGTCCGACTCATAAAAAGAAACCCAATGTGTCTTTATTATGAAACAACACATAATGAAACAACAACTAAGGTATGTAAAATAAAATGAGTAACACTTTATTGACAAAAAACACATTTTATGAGAGTATCTCCTCTATACCGAGTACAAGATCCTGTACAGCAATCCAAGAATGCTTTGTGTGACCCCACTACCCATGCCCACCCTGACCTGTGTTATGGCCAAACACATACCAGTATACTGCTAATAATAGCAGAGAGGAAACACTGTAGGCGTATCATGGTTGTGGCCTGACAAGGGGTCCTCATGGCTTATAGCAACAGCTCCGCCCACCAGAGTCTAAAGTCTACTTATAGCTGTTGGGTAGAGTTATCATTATACAGGTAAATAGTGTCCCAGTCTGACAAATAATCCCTGATTGGGACTTCTAACTCTGCACTACTTGAACTTTTCCACAGTGGCCACTAGGATCACACCATTCCTTGCAGTGCAAAGCAATGCAGTCATTAGTCACTCATTGCTCCTCCCCTGTTCAGTTTAAATTTACCCTTGTAGCCAATCAAACATTTTATCAATGAGGCTAAAATTGACCGGAATTCTTTTGATCAGACTTAGAATGCTCTTCAGATCGCAGGAATATTCGATTGGTGCCATTGGGTCTGCCAGAAATATATTTTTTCATACATGGCACTTTCAGAAAACCTAAAAACCCGTCTCTGGCCAGCTTTATGTGTACTGTACACCCAGTAAAGACCCTGATTCAGCTACATGTGCGGCTGTGTGAGTTCAGTCCTGATACCTCTGAATCATCACACAGGCTAGTTTCAGACTTCGAAGCGTAAGTCCCGACATAATAGAAAAATAAAGCATAAAATGTATGTCCGCTGTTGTAAATATTGTTGAGCATCTTATCTGGTTTATAAAATTCTAAATAATGCTTGCACCAAGGTTTTCCCCAGTATACCTGGACCTCTGACACCGCTAATTAATAGCTACAGAACTGATGACAGCAGTGTCAGGCTGGCTGTCCTAACATTGCAATGCTGGAGTGGGTGGTTCTTTTTGAGCAACTTTATCCACAGGCCTGTGCTATGTGCGCCTGTAAACCCTGCCCCATTCCCAGCCTGAAGCAGATGCAGTGTCTCCCTGTTGGTTGTGTTCTCCCTCAACAATGGCAGGAACAGATATCTACATCCTGGAAAGAAGGAATTTTTATTTGCCGGTAACACAGACGGCAATAAAACCCAAAAGAGGTTCTAATCCACTTACACACCATTCAATAATAAAATACATTTTTTTTTAAAGCCAGGCTTTAGGCGTGTGTTCTGTACCGATGACCGATTTCTGCTGCAGAACTAATGGAGAAGGGTGTGGCCAATTTTTAAGCCTCTGATTGGCTCGTCACACTCTTGTGATCAGGTTTAATTTCTGCTTCCTACTGTAGCCTACACAGAAGTATGGCTGAGACAAAAACCACATGACCCTAACCAGCCAATGCAAATTCCAAATCGATCACCTGACCAAATACGTTACATTACTTATCCGTGAACTCTTCTGCAGGAGAATTTCCAGGTGAGAAACTGATCACTTCTGTTTTCAGCAACTGAATAAATGTCACTTTGTTTGTGACGCCTCCCCCTCTTCCGCGTGTCGCTGAGAGCGATTGCCCCTGTGGGTTTTCTCATGCACCATAAGGTGCGCTTTACAAACGAAACCTTTGCCACACTGCAGACAGGTGAAAGGGCGCTCACCGGTGTGCCTTCTCATGTGCATAAGAAAATGGGCTTTCTGAATGAATCCTTTCCCACACTCTGCACATGAATAAGGACGCTCCCCTGTGTGAATTCTCTGGTGTATATTGAGGTCTCCCTTCTGTATGAAGCCTTTCCCACAGTCTGAACATATGTAAGGACATTCGCCAGTGTGACTCCTGTTGTGTCTGCGGAGGTGGGCCTTACAAGTGAAGGATTTCCCACACTCTGCACATGAATACGGCCGCTCACCAGTGTGAGTTCTCTGATGTAGGAGAAGGTCTGCTTTGAGAAAGAAGCTTTTCCCACACTCCGAACAGGCAAAGGGCCGCTCGCCGGTGTGCCTCCTCTGGTGCATAGAGAGGTTTTCTTTGCGAACAAAGCTTTTCCCACACTCTGAACACGAAAAAGGACGATCGCCAGAGTGGATTTTTTGGTGCTTTAGGAGAAGCTCTTTACTGCTGAAGCTTTTTCTGCACTCCAAACACACGTAAGGACACTCGCCAGTGTGACTTCTCTGGTGTACAAGGAGGTATCCTTTCTGGATGAAACATTTCCCACACTCAGAACACATGAAGGGACGCTTGCCTGTGTGAGTTTTCCGGTGTGTGACAAGGCTATAATTGTGAGTGAAAGATTTTCCGCACTCTGGACAAGCAAAAGGACGCTCGCCGGAGTGAATTTTCTGGTGTCTAGAAAGGTCTTTATTCCGAACGAATCCTTTGCCACAATCTGAACATATGAAAGGACGCTCGTCTGTGTGACATGCCTGATGTACAACAAGAAGTGAATGTGTCCTAAAAGACTTACCACATTGAGAGCATATAAAAGTCTTATCACTTCCATGTGTGACTACATATGACATAGAAGAGAAAGGCTCCTCAGAAATACAGGAATCCCTGATTCTGTCCTTATTGTGTCCCCCGGGATGGGAATTTGTGGTACCAGGATGGGATCTGTCAGAAGATTCCTCAGTATTAGAGGGATCCGGTGATCTCACCTCATGGTAAAGTCTGTGATGTGTATTTCCAGTAATGGGGTTTCCTCCTGGAGAGCATTGTGTGACGCCATTATCTTCTGCAGCATCATCTGGAGGGGGGCTAATGCGTCCTTCCGAGGGGCTCCACATATTCTGTCCATCTGTTGGGGAATTATGAGAGAATAATTTAGATAAAGCCCCTATTACAGTGATCTGCAAACTTGGCTCTCCAGCTGTGAAGGAACTACACGTCCCACAATGCATTTGCCTTTATGATTCAAGACTGTGGCTGTCAGATTCCTGCAATGCATTCTGGGACTTGTAGTTCCTTAGCAACTGGAGAGCCAAGTTTGCAGGTCACTGCCCTAGTACAACCAAAGCAGTTACAAAAACACTCACAATGTACTGTATATACACATAGCTCTGTCAACTTGACACTTTATTGTTCTGCTGAGGAATTGAGATATGTTTTACAGTATTTCCTCCTCATTTGCTGTTACTATGATGTTATACTGAGGAATGGAAATGGGCCTTTCATATGGTGTACAGTATCTCCTACTCATTTGTTGGTAATATGATGTTACACTGAGGAATGGAGATGAGCTTTCCATATGGTGTACAGTATCTCCTCCTCATTTGTTGGTACTATGATGTTATACTGAGGAATGCAGATGGGCCTTTCATATGGTGTACAGTATCCCCTCCTCATTTGTTGGTGCTATGATGTTATACTGAGGAATGGAGATGGGCCTTTCATATGATGTACAGTATTTCCTCCTCATTTGTTGGTGCTATGATGTTATACTGAGGAATGCAGATGGGCCTTTCATATGGTGTACAGTATCTCCTCCTCATTTGTTGGTGCTATGATGTTATACTGGGGAATGGAGATGGGCCTTTCATACGGTGTACAGTATCTCCTCCTCATGTGTTGGTGCTATGATGTTATACTGAGGAATGGAGATGGACCTTTCATATGGTGTAGAGTATCTCCTCCTCATTTGTTCTTACTATGATGTTATACTGAGGAATGGAGATGGGCCTTTCATATGGTGTACAGTATCTCCTCCTCATTTGCTGGTGCTATGATGTTATACTGAGGAATGGAGATGGGCCTTTCATATGGTGTACAGTATCTCCTCCTCATTTGTTGGTGCTATGATGTTATACTGAGGAATGGAGATGGGCCTTTCATATGGTGTACAGTATCTCCTCCTCATTTGTTGGTACTATGATGTTATACTGAGGAATGGAGATGGGCCTTTCATATGGTGTACAGTATCTCCCCTCATTTGTTGGTGCTATGATGTTATACTGAGGAGTGGAGATGGGCTTTTCATATGGTGTACAGTATCTCCTCATTTGTTGGTATTGTGATGTTATACTGAGGAATGGAGATAGACCTTTCATATGGTGTACAGTATCTCCTCCTCATTTGTTGTTACTATGATGTTATACTGAGGAATGGAGATGGGCCTTTCATATGGTGTACAGTATCTCCTCCTCATTTGTTGGTACTATGATGTTATACTGAGGAATGGAGATGGGCCTTCATATGGTGTACAGTATCTCCTCCTCATTTGTTGGTACTGTGATGTTATACTGAGGAATGGAGATGGGCCTTTCATATGGGGTACAGTATCTCCTCCTCATTTGTTGGTGCTATGATGTTATACTGAGGAGTGGAGATGGGCCTTTCATATGGTGTACAGTATCTCCTCCTCATTTGTTGGTACTATGATGTTATACTGAGGAATGGAGATAGGCCTTTCATATGGTGTACAGTATCTCCTCCTCATTTGTTGGTACTATGATGTTATACTGAGGAATGGAGATGTGCCTTTCATATGGTGTACAGTATCTCCTCCTCATTTGTTGGTACTATGATGTTATACTGAGGAATGGAGATGGACCTTTCATATGGTGTACAGTATCTCCTCATTTGTTGGCGCTATGATGTTATACTGAGGAATGGAGATGGACCTTTCATATGGTGTACAGTATCTCCTCCTCATTTGTTGGTGCTATGATGTTATACTGAGGAATGGAGATGTGCCTTTCATATGGTGTACAGTATCTCCTCCTCATTTGTTGGTACTATGATGTTATACTGAGGAATGGAGATGGGCCTTTCATATGGTGTACAGTATATCCGCCTCATTTGTTGGCACTATGGTGTTATACTGAGGAATGGAAAAACAAAAATTTGCTTTCCTAAAACAGAAAGAATTTGCGATAATTCAGGTTGGAGTGAGCTCGAGATGTCTCCCAGAGCACCACTGCTGAATATATGCAAATTAACCATTGTACCCTTAGAAGCTAAACACACCTCCAGAACCGCTGGAATGCAATGATGTGTCAGCTTGTTAAATTGTACAGAGCCACAATAATCCAACATGCATACAGACTGTTTCGGATTGTTTGATCCTCATCAGTGCATGGCATGGATTAATTTGGCTCTATGGAGTAGGGCTTGTAAACCGAGAGGTACAGACTAACCAGCAAGCTCATGGTGACCCAGAACTCATTGGAGTGTGTAAGGGACTACAATGGTCCTAAAAGCCCCCTTACTAAGATGTTAAGAAAAACAAAAATTTGCTTTCCTAAAACAGAAAGAATTTGCGATAATTCAGGTTGGAGTGAGCTCGAGATGTCTCCCAGAGCACCACTGCTGAATATATGCAAATTAACCATTGTACCCTTAGAAGCTAAACACACCTCCAGAACCGCTGGAATGCAATGATGTGTCAGCTTGTTAAATTGTACAGAGCCATAATAATCCAACATGCATACAGACTGTTTCGGATTGTTTGATCCTCATCAGTGCATGGCATGGATTAATTTGGCTCTATGGAGTAGGGCTTGTAAACCGAGAGGTACAGACTAACCAGCAAGCTCATGGTGACCCAGAACTCATTGGAGTGTGTAAGGGACTACAATGGTCCTAAAAGCCCCCTTACTAAGATGTTAAGAAAAACAAAAATTTGCTTTCATGGACCTTTCATATGGTGTACAGTATCTCCTCCTCATTTGTTGGTACTATGATGTTATACTGAGGAATGGAGATGAGCCTTTCATATGGTGTACAGTATCTCCTCCTCATTTGTTGGCACTATGATGTTATACTGAGGAATGGAGATGGACCTTTCATATGGTGTACAGTATCTCCCCCTCATTTGTTGGTACTAAGATGTTATACTGAGGAATGAAGATGTGCCTTTCATATGGTGTACAGTATCTGCTCCTCATTTGTTGGTACTATGATGTTATACTGAGGAATGGAGATGGGCCTTTCATATGGTGTACAGTATCTCCTCATTTGTTGGTGCTATGATGTTATACTGAGGAATGGAGATGTGCCTTTCATATGGTGTACAGTATCCCCTCCTCATTTGTTGGTACTATGATGTTATACTGAGGAATGGAGATGGGTCTTTCATATGGTGTACAGTATCTCCTCCTCATTTGTCAGTACTATGATGTTATACTGAGGAATGGAGATGGACCTTTCATATGGTGTACAGTATCTCCTCCTCATTTGTTGGTGCTATGATGTTATACTGAGTAATGGAGATGAGCCTTTCATATGGTGTACAGTAACTCCTCCTCATTTGTTGGTACTATGATGTTATACTGAGGAATGGAGATCGGCCTTTCATATGGTGTACAGTATCTCCTCCTCATTTGTCAGTACTATGATGTTATACTGAGGAATGGAGATGTGCCTTTCATATGGTGTACAGTATCTCCTCCTCATTTGTTGGTACTATGATGTTATACTGAGGAATGGAGATGGGCCTTTCATATGGTGTACAGTATCTCCTCCTCATTTGTCAGTACTATGATGTTATACTGAGGAATGGAGATGTGCCTTTCATATGGTGTACAGTATCTCCTCCTCATTTGTTGGTACTATGATGTTATACTGAGGAATGGAGATCGGCCTTTCATATGGTGTACAGTATCTCCTCCTCATTTGTCAGTACTATGATGTTATACTGAGGAATGGAGATGTGCCTTTCATATGGTGTACAGTATCTCCTCCTCATTTGTTGGTACTATGATGTTATACTGAGGAATGGAGATGGGTCTTTCATATGGTGTACAGTATCTCCTCCTCATTTGTCAGTACTATGATGTTATACTGAGGAATGGAGATGGACCTTTCATATGGTGTACAGTATCTCCTCCTCATTTGTTGGTGCTATGATGTTATACTGAGTAATGGAGATGAGCCTTTCATATGGTGTACAGTAACTCCTCCTCATTTGTTGGTACTATGATGTTATACTGAGGAATGGAGATCGGCCTTTCATATGGTGTACAGTATCTCCTCCTCATTTGTCAGTACTATGATGTTATACTGAGGAATGGAGATGTGCCTTTCATATGGTGTACAGTATCTCCTCCTCATTTGTTGGTACTATGATGTTATACTGAGGAATGGAGATGGGCCTTTCATATGGTGTACAGTATCTCCCCCTCATTTGTTGGCACTATGATGTTATACTGAGGAATGGAGATGGGCCTTTCATATGGTGTACAGTATCTCCTCCTCATTTGTTGGTACTATGATGTTATACTGAGGAATGGATATGGACCTTTCATGTGGTGTACAGTATCTCCTCCTCATTTGTTGGTACTATGATGTTATACTGAGGAATGGAGATGGACCTTTCATATGGTGTACTGTATCTCCTCCCCATTTGTTGGTACTATGATGTTATACTGAGGAATGGAGATGGGCCTTTCATATGGTGTACAGTATCCCCTCCTCATTTGCTGGTGCTATGATGTTATACTGAGGAATGAATATTGACCTTTCATGTGGTGTACAGTATCTCCTCCTCATTTGTTGGTGCTATGATGTTATACTGAGGAATGGAGATGGGCCTTTCATATGGTGTACAGTATCTCCTCCTCATTTGTTGGTACTATGATGTTATACTGAGGAATGGAGATGGACCTTTCATATGGTGTACAGTATCTCCTCCTCATTTGTTGGTAGTATGATGTTATACTGAGGAATGGAGATGGGCCTTTCATATGGTGTACAGTATCTCCCCTCATTTGTTGGTGCTATGATGTTATACTGAGGAATGGAGATGGACCTTTATATGGTGTACAGTATCTCCTCTTCATTTGTTGGTGCTACAATGTTATACTGAGAAATGGAGATGGGCCTTTCGTATGGTGTACAGTATCTCCTCCTCATTTGTTGGTACTATGATGTTATACTGAGGAATGTAGATGGACCTTTCATATGGTGTACAGTATCTCCTCCTCATTTGTTGGTACTATGATGTTTTACTGAGGAATGGAGATGGACCTTTCATATGGTGTACAGTATCTCCTCCTCATTTGTTGGTACTATGTTATACTGAGGAATGGAGATGGGCCTTTCATATGGTGTACAGTATCTCCTCCTCATTTGTTGGTACTATGATGTTATACTGAGGAATGGAGATGGGCCTTTCATATGGTGTACAGTATATCCGCCTCATTTGTTGGCACTATGGTGTTATACTGAGGAATGGAAAAACAAAAATTTGCTTTCCTAAAACAGAAAGAATTTGCGATAATTCAGGTTGGAGTGAGCTCGAGATGTCTCCCAGAGCACCACTGCTGAATATATGCAAATTAACCATTGTACCCTTAGAAGCTAAACACACCTCCAGAACCGCTGGAATGCAATGATGTGTCAGCTTGTTAAATTGTACAGAGCCATAATAATCCAACATGCATACAGACTGTTTCGGATTGTTTGATCCTCATCAGTGCATGGCATGGATTAATTTGGCTCTATGGAGTAGGGCTTGTAAACCGAGAGGTACAGACTAACCAGCAAGCTCATGGTGACCCAGAACTCATTGGAGTGTGTAAGGGACTACAATGGTCCTAAAAGCCCCCTTACTAAAATGTTAAGAAAAACAAAAATTTGCTTTCATGGACCTTTCATATGGTGTACAGTATCTCCTCCTCATTTGTTGGCACTATGATGTTATACTGAGGAATGGAGATGGACCTTTCATATGGTGTACAGGATCTCCTCCTCATTTGTTGGCACTATGATGTTATACTGAGGAATGGAGATGGGCCTTTCATATGGTGTACAGTATCTCCCCCTCATTTGTTGGTACTAAGATGTTATACTGAGGAATGGAGATGTGCCTTTCATATGGTGTACAGGATCTCCTCCTCATTTGTTGGCACTATGATGTTATACTGAGGAATGGAGATGGGCCTTTCATATGGTGTACAGTATCTCCCCCTCATTTGTTGGTACTATGATGTTATACTGAGGAATGGAGATGGGCCTTTCATATGGTGTACAGTATCTCCTCATTTGTTGGTGCTATGATGTTATACTGAGGAATGGAGATGTGCCTTTCATATGGTGTAGAGTATCTCCTCCTCATTTGTTGGTGCTATGATGTTATACTGAGGAATGGAGATGGGTCTTTCATATGGTGTACAGTATCTCCTCATTTGTCAGTACTATGATGTTATACTGAGGAATGGAGATGGACCTTTCATATGGTGTACAGTATCTCCTCCTCATTTGTTGGTGCTATGATGTTATACTGAGGAATGGAGATGAGCCTTTCATATGGTGTACAGTAACTCCTCCTCATTTGTTGGTACTATGATGTTATACTGAGGAATGGAGATCGGCCTTTCATATGGTGTACAGTATCTCCTCCTCATTTGTCAGTACTATGATGTTATACTGAGGAATGGAGATGTGCCTTTCATATGGTGTACAGTATCTCCTCATTTGTTGGTACTATGATGTTATACTGAGGAATGGAGATGGGCCTTTCATATGGTGTACAGTATCTCCCCCTCATTTGTTGGCACTATGATGTTATACTGAGGAATGGAGATGGGCTTTTCATATGGTGTACAGTATCTCCTCCTCATTTGTTGGTGCTATGATGTTATACTGAGGAATGGATATGGACCTTTCATGTGGTGTACAGTATCTCCTCCTCATTTGTTGGTACTATGATGTTATACTGAGGAATGGAGATGGACCTTTCATATGGTGTACTGTATCTCCTCCCCATTTGTTGGTACTATGATGTTATACTGAGGAATGGAGATGGGCCTTTCATATGGTGTACAGTATCCCCTCCTCATTTGCTGGTGCTATGATGTTATACTGAGGAATGGATATGGACCTTTCATATGGTGTACAGTATCTCCTCCCCATTTGTTGGTACTATGATGTTATACTGAGGAATGGAGATGGGCCTTTCATATGGTGTACAGTATCTCCTCCTCATTTGTTGGCACTATGATGTTATACTGAGGAATGGAGATGGGCCTTTCATATGGTGTACAGTATCTCCCCCCATTTGTTGGTACTATGATGTTATACTGAGGAATGGAGATGGGCCTTTCATATGGTGTACAGTATCTCCTCCTCATTTGTTGGCACTATGATGTTATACTGAGGAATGGAGATGGGCCTTTCATATGGTGTACAGTATCTCCTCCTCATTTGTTGGTACTATGATGTTATACTGAGGAATGGAGATGGACCTTTATATGGTGTACAGTATCTCCTCTTCATTTGTTGGTGCTACAATGTTATACTGAGAAATGGAGATGGGCCTTTCATATGGTGTACAGTATCTCCTCCTCATTTGTTGGTACTATGATGTTATACTGAGGAATGTAGATGGACCTTTCATATGGTGTACAGTATCTCCTCCTCATTTGTTGGTACTATGATGTTATACTGAGG
The DNA here is from genome assembly GCF_040937935.1 of Hyperolius riggenbachi. Classification (NCBI taxonomy): domain Eukaryota; kingdom Metazoa; phylum Chordata; class Amphibia; order Anura; family Hyperoliidae; genus Hyperolius; species Hyperolius riggenbachi. The sequence goes on along the minus strand of NC_090655.1, from coordinate 249,283,729 downwards.
AATGGAGATGGGCCTTTCATATGGTGTACAGTATCTCCCCCTCATTTGTTGGTACTATGATGTTATACTGAGGAATGGAGATGGACCTTTCATATGGTGTACAGTATCTCCTCCTCATTTGTTGGTACTATGATGTTATACTGAGGAATGGAGATGGGCCTTTCATATGGTGTACAGTATCTCCTACTCATTTGTTGGTACTATGATGTTATACTGAGAAATGGAGATGGGCCTTTCATATGGTGTACAGTATCTCCTACTCATTTGTTGGTACTGTGATGTTATACTGAGGAATGGAGATGGGCCTTTCATATGGTGTACAGTATCTCCTCCTCATTGGTTGGCACTATGATGTTATACTGGGGAATGGAGATGGGCCTTTCATATGGTGTACAGTATCTCCTCCTCATTTGTTGGTGCTATGATGTTATACTGAGGAATGGAGATGGACCTTTCATATGGTGTACAGTATCTCCTCCTCATTTGTTGGTACTATGATGTTATACTGAGGAATGGAGATGGGCCTTTCATATGGTGTACAGTATCTCCTCCTCATTTGTTGGTGCTATGATGTTATACTGAGGAATGGAGATGGACCTTTCATATGGTGTACAGTATCTCCTACTCATTTGTTGGTACTATGATGTTATACTGAGAAATGGAGATGGGCCTTTCATATGGTGTACAGTATCTCCTACTCATTTGTTGGTACTATGATGTTATACTGAGAAAAGGAGATGGGCCTCTCATATGGTGTACAGTATCTCCTCCTCATTGGTTGGCACTATGATGTTATACTGGGGAATGGAGATGGGCCTTTCATATGGTGTACAGTATCTCCTCCTCATTTGTTGGTGCTATGATGTTATACTGAGGAATGGAGATGAGTCTTTCATATGGTGTAAAGTGCACAGTACATATGGGAACATCTGTCAACCTGCACTGGTTAGTTTATCCATTGGAGTCATCAGTTTTATTAGAATACATGGATCCGTAGATCATGTGGTGATGATTTAGGTATGTTTGTGCATTTCGTTTTTTTAATTTTCCTGTCTTTTATGTATATTACTCACCTGTGCTGATATCCAGAGAGCAGTCCTCCTCTTTGATAATCACTATCATGTCACCTTCCTCCATAGACTGTGGATCACTGCTCACACACATCTCTTCTGCTTCTTCTTTAACCTCAATTTTCAAATACATTTGTTCTTTTCTCTAAACCCATTAAAGAAGAGAAAATAGGAACAAAAAATTGTGAAAAAAATGTTTACACAGAATATTATCATTTGCTTTGAATGGTAAACCCTCAGTTATACCGACCTGATAATGGTGGGGGATGGTGGGATCCTCCTGTGGGCAATCCCGGGAATAAAGAGGACCTGTACACCTCCCTGGTGGGTTTCTGTTACTGGATCCACCTGTAGGAAACACACTGACTGAATACATTGTCTCTATGTGATTATCAGATGATGGGGTGGATCTAGGTGGCCCCTCCGTACTGCTCTCTCCTTTACAAGGAATGAAAGTCTCCTCTTACCCGGTGATATGAGGGGCGGCCGATTCTCAATCGTGATGTCATTTTTTGTCTTTAAATTCAGCCAATCCTATGTGGGAAAGAAATAAAGAGTTTGTCCAACCTTTCCTGGTAATTGAGACCTTCCATCCCTCCAATCAATAGTTGCAGTTTTTGCACCTGCTCTAAAACATTAAAGTACTTCCAATAGTGTGGTGCCCAAAACTGTGGGCCAGATTTATCAAACATCACCAACAGTTTTTTTCTTCTAAAACTGTTCTAACCAGCAGAGGAACGGTTCTGCATGATAGTAAGAAACTTCTCAAATCCTACGTAATAGCGGCAGTTTAGCGTGGATTTGTAGAGCTGCACTAGTTGAGAAAAGTGCAAATCCATCCCTAAACTGCTGCAGATTAAGAAGTGCTTCATAGCAGTTCTTCAGATAGTGCAGCAGTGCAGATGTGATTTGTGAAGGGCTCCACCCCCCCTCACTCAGAGCCTGCTGACAGCAGATGAATTGGTTACCTCAACAACAGCAATTCCCCTCACACACTGCACTGCCTGAGAGACCTTCTTAACTCCTCCTATTCCTAACAGTTTAACCTCCCTGGCGTTCCGCCGGAGGTCACCGCTCAGGCCCCGATGGGCCGATTTGAATATTTTTTTTTTTTTAAAAACACGCAGCAAGCACCTTGCTTGCTGCGTGTTGTACCTGATCGCCGCCGATCCGCCGCGATACAGGGACCCCCCCCCCCCCCCCGACCCCGTGCACTGCCTGGCCAATCAGTGCCAGGCAGTGCTGAGGGGTGGATCGGGAATCCCTGTGACGTCATGACGGGGAAGCCCTCCAGGAAATCCCGTTCAGAACGGGTTTTCCGGACGGGTGATTGCGCCGGCGGCGATCGGAAGGAACAGGAAGGGACGCCGCAGGGAGGGGGTAGCGCTAGGCTAGCTACATGATAAATTAAAAAAAATGTGCAAAAATGTTCGGCCGCGGAAATCAGAACGCCAGGCAGGTTAAGAACGAATCTGCACTATTTAGTGATTTCTTAAGATGTCTGAGACAGTTCTGCACGGATTTCTAAAAAACTACTAATATTTTGTCTCAGATACTCTTGATAAATGTCCCCCTGTATCCCATACTCCAGATGTGGCCTCACAAGTGATTTATACAGAGGGAGTAGTAAACTAGCATCCCATGATTTTATTTCCCGTGTTATGCATTCCAGAATTGTATTTGCTTTAGCTATTACTGCTTGACATTATATACGGTTACTTAAAGAGAATCTGTAATAAACAATACTTCCTCATGGGAGTACTTACCCTGGGAGGGGGAAGCCTCTGGGTTCTAATGAGGCTTCACTGATCCTCTTCACTCTCCGGGATCCATCGCTGGCAGCTCCCAAACAGCGGCAATGTAAATATTTACCTTTCCGCCAGTTGGCTGCGCAGTACAGCGGACCTAATCGGGCTCGACTATTTCCGCCAGAGTCCATCAGAAAGCCGCTACTGTGCCTGCGCGGGAAAGTAATTATTGCAGACGCTACTGCACCACAGTCAACAAGCTTGTCGGCTGATTTTTCGGAGGGCTGCCAGCCCTGGAAGTATCCCCCAGAGGCTGTATTTTTTGTTACAGTTCCTCTTTAACTTGTTAACAACCAGTATTCCCAAGTCTGATGTTCCCAGGTTTAAGCAATGTATTTGATATGGTGCTGTACCTTCCAAGGTGCGTGACCTTACATTGATTGACAATCAATTTCATCTGCCATACATCTGCCCATGTAGTCAAACTATAAATATCCTGTTCTAATATGGCAATATCCAGCTTAGTGTTGATAATTCTGGATACTTTTATATCGTCTTCAAATACTGCAATATTACTCTTCATTCCATCTACTAGGTCATTAATAAATTAATTAAAAAGCACTGGGACCTAGTACTGACCCTTGTGGGACCCCTCTGCTATCCTATCTGCTATGGCTACTGTTACTGGATAATGTTGCATAATTTCCAGTACTGCTCACCTCTCCTGTCAACAGCTTAGTGATCTTGTTGATGGCTTCAAGAACCTTCTTCTTCTTCTTGTTTTCTAGTCTCAGGGAGGTAGTTAGAGGCTCTGTGATGGGGAATGATCTATTGGGATTACTGCTGGGTGTCAGTAGCTCCTGAGATTTCTTCTTCACTACTTCATAATCCTGTGAAATAATATCCAGGAACAATTACCACCAAGTTTATTTCTAGAGTGATGTCATGTGACCTGCCAGAATCCTCCTCACCTCTCCACTCAGGTGTGTGTTTTATTAAAGGCGATAAGAATGATGTCATGTGACCTCCCAGAATTCTGCTCACCTCTCCAGTCACGTATGTACTTTGTTAATAAAGATGAGTGATGTCATGTGACCTCCAGGAATCCTCCTTAAAGAGAATCCGAGGTGGGTTTGAAGAATGTTATCTGCATACAGAGGCTGGATCTGCCTATACAGCCCAGCCTCTGTTTCTATCCCAAACCCTCCTAAGGTCCCCCTGCACTCTGCAATCCCTCATAAATCACAGCCTCGCTGTGGACACACAGGGGGCTGTGTTTATCTCTATAGTGTCAGTCTGCTGCTCTCCCCGCCTCCTGCAGAACTCCGGTCCCCTGCTGATTGGAGGGAAGGGACGGGGGCAGGGACCGGAGCTCTGCAGGAGGCGGGAGAACAGCCGAGACTGACACTACAGATATAAACACAGCCTCACAGCACGGCTGTGATTTATGTCTGATTGCAGAGTGCAGAGGGACCTTAGGGGGGTTTGGGATAGCAACAGAGGCTGGGCTGTATAGGCAGATCCAGCCTCTGTATGCAGATAACATTCTTCAAACACATCTCAAGTTCTCTTTAAGGGGCCCATACACCTAACGATTTTCCTGCCGATATACAGCAGATTCGATCACTGTGATCGAATCTGCTGTGAAATCCTTGCGCAGACGCTGACAGATCAATTTCCATCCGAAATCAATCGTTTCCGTCGATCCGTCCGTGCGGAAGATTTTGCTTGATCGCCGGCGGATCGGGAGTGTGTCGATAGCGGCGTTCGAATGCCCGACGACCGACGCTAGCTGCAATACATTACCTGTTTCGGCCGGCGCGACTCCCCCGGTCTCCGCTGTCTTCTTCTCTGCGCTGGTCTCTGGGTCCGGCTGGCTTCACTGAACTTCCTGTCCCGGCAGGAAGTTTAAACAGTAGAGCGCCCTCTACTGTTCAAACTTCCCCCGGACAGAAAGTTCAGTGAAGCCAGCTGGACTCAGAGACCAGCGCGGAGAAGAAGACAACGGAGACCGGGGGAGTTGCGCCGGCCGAAACAGGTAATGTATGTGGGGGGGTCGGCAGCAGCTTCAAAGATTGTGATCGGTTTTATGCTGAAATCGATTCACAATCTGTTTGCAGTAAAGGCAGCCATACGATCCCTCTCTGATCAGATTCGATCAGAGAGGGATCTATCTGTTGGTTGATCTGATGGCAAATCGACCAGTGTATGGCCACCTTTACTTCTCCCCTCAGGTGTGTGTCTGATAAATAGAGATAAGACTAATGTCTTGTGACCTCCCAGAAACCTCACCTCTCCAGTCAGGTGTGTGTTTTAGTAATAGAGATAAGAGTGATGTCATGTGACCTCCCAGAAGCCTCCTCACCTCTCCAGTCAGGTGTGTGTTTTATTAATGGAGATAAGAGTGATGTCATGTGACCTCCCAGAATCCTCCTCACCTCTCCAGTCAGCAGGTAGATGATCTCCAGTGTGAGGTCTAATATCCTTTTGGTCATGTGACTCCGGTCTTTGTCCATTCTCAGTGATGTGGTCATATAATCTACACAAGGAGCTCTTCTCTGTAGAGTGACAATAAGATATTAATTATCAGGACCATTGGGATCTGGGCTATATATTCGAGATAGGACACATTACACTCAGCATAGGCTCATTATTATATATTCCAAAAAATGCAAGCCTTGCTGATTGGTTGGATTGAAAAAAAGAAACGCTTTTGACGATTATGGTTATGGGCATGCAGATTATTATTATAGCAGACCGGTAAGGTTTTAAAAGCAAAAAGTTAGATACTGACCTCCGGAAACGGATCCCCCAGAAGCTTTACCCCGTCTCCCTCCAGGGGAAGAAGTGCCCCCGAAGGGATACTCACATCAATAGAGGGGAGCCCATCCTCCTCCACCTCACCCTTCCAGCGAAGTGTTCTCCTGAAACTTCTGTTCCAATCCGTTTTTGGGATCACTAATGTACCCTTCCCCCTCCATTCACACTTCAGTTTTTAGGCGCTGTGGGTACGTGGGCGATGTATTTATTTACTGAAGTATTTATATAGTGCAGTCATATTACGCAGCACTGTACAGAGTACATAATGACTTGTCACTGACTGTCCCTCAGAGGAGCTCACAATCTATCTGTGACCCGTCAGCGCAAGTCTACTTTAGTTGACCCAGCAGCATACCTCATAGGAAACAGTTCTCCACTCACAGCACCCTCTTACAGTGTAGTGGGTTGTGATTGGCCAAAAAGAGTGGGCAGAGTTTACTACAACCTATTAGAAACCTAGCAGTCCGAGAGGAAGCCATTGAACTTATCACGTTAGCTGAATTTCCTGCTGGTTTTAGCTAGCTAGCGCCGACCTGTCCATCACCCATTCATCACTCTGTAGCTCCATCCCACATTGCACATATGACAGCGTAATGTGTATTTACACTATTTTAAAAGAGAGAAAAATAGTGTGGCACTCCCATTCAAATACACAGAGGAAGGGAGAAAAAGCAATAAACACTCTCACCACTTCTGGCTGGATCCTTGCTGTCATTCACATTGGGGACGTGTGCTCCGTCATATAACAGGGAAAGGAATAGCAAATCTTTATAATAGTAGGAAGAAAATACGTGCACCTTCCGTCCTCTGATTCCAGTGTTTATTTCAGCAGTGACAAATCCATCACATTGGATCCTTTGTTGCGGTCTTACAATAACATACCGACTTGTGAGACGATGGTGGTGGAGGAGGTGGGTGGCGGGTAAAGACGGCGGAGAGCGACGGCCGTTTTGTGTCGCAAAGACACTGGGTCACGCTGCGTTCCACCAGTGGTGGACCAAGTGCGCTGCGTTCCACCGGTGATGGAACGCAGCGTGACCAGGTGCGCTGCGTTCCACCGGTGATGGAACGCAGCGTGACCAGGTGCGCTGCGTTCCACCGGTGATGGAACGCAGCGTGACCAGGTGCGCTGCGTTCCACCGGTGATGGAACGCAGCGTGACCAGGTGCGCTGCGTTCCACCGGTGATGGAACGCAGCGTGACCAGGTGCGCTGCGTTCCACCGGTGATGGAACGCAGCGTGACCAGGTGCGCTGCGTTCCACCGGTGATGGAACGCAGCGTGACCAGGTGCGCTGCGTTCCACCGGTGATGGAACGCAGCGTGACCAGGTGCGCTGCGTTCCACCGGTGATGGAACGCAGCGTGACCAGGTGCGCTGCGTTCCACCGGTGATGGAACGCAGCGTGACCAAGTGCGCTGCGTTCCACCGGTGATGGAACGCAGCGTGACCAAGTGCGCTGCGTTCCACCGGTGATGGAACGCAGCGTGACCAAGTGCGCTGCGTTCCACCGGTGATGGAACGCAGCGTGACCAAGTGCGCTGCGTTCCACCGGTGATGGAACGCAGCGTGACCAAGTGCGCTGCGTTCCACCGGTGATGGAACGCAGCGTGACCAAGTGCGCTGCGTTCCACCGGTGATGGAACGCAGCGTGACCAAGTGCGCTGCGTTCCACCGGTGATGGAACGCAGCGTGACCAAGTGCGCTGCGTTCCACCATTGATGGAACGCAGCGTGACCAAGTGCGCTGCGTTCCACCGTTGATGGAACGCAGCGTGACCAAGTGCGCTGCGTTCCACCGTTGATGGAACGCAGCGTGACCAAGTGCGCTGCGTTCCACCGTTGATGGAACGCAGCGTGACCAAGTGCGCTGCGTTCCACCGTTGATGGAACGCAGCGTGACCAAGTGCGCTGCGTTCCACCGGTGATGGAACGCAGCGTGACCAAGTGCGCTGCGTTCCACCGGTGATGGAACGCAGCGTGACCAAGTGCGCTGCGTTCCACCGGTGATGGAACGCAGCGTGACCACGTGCGCTGCGTTCCACCAGTGATGAAACGCAGCGTGACCAAGTGCGCTGCGTTCCACCATTGATGGAACGCAGCGTGACCAAGTGCGCTGCGTTCCACCGGTGATGAAACGCAGCGTGACCAAGTGCGCTGCGTTCCACCAGTTATGGAACGCAGCGTGACCAAGTGCGCTGCGTTCCACCGGTGATGGAACGCAGCGTGACCAAGTGCGCTGCGTTCCACCAGTGATTGAACGCAGCGTGACCAAGTGCGCTGCGTTCCACCAGTTATGGAACGCAGCGTGACCAAGTGCGCTGCGTTCCACCAGTGATGGAATGCAGCGTGACCAAGTGCGCAGCGTTCCACCAGTTATGGAACTCAGCGTGACCAAGTGCGCTGCGTTCCACCATTGATGAAACGCAGCGTGACCAAGTGCGCTGCGTTCCACCAGTGATGGAACGCAGCGTGACCAAGTGCGCTGCGTTCCACCAGTTATGGAACTCAGCGTGACCAAGTGCGCTGCGTTCCACCATTGATGAAACGCAGCGTGACCAAGTGCGCTGCGTTCCACCGGTGATGGAACGCAGCGTGACCAAGTGCGCTGCGTTCCACCAGTGATGAAACGCAGCGTGACCAAGTGCGCTGCGTTCCACCGGTGATGGAACGCAGCGTGACCAAGTGCGCTGCGTTCCACCAGTGATGGAACGCAGCGTGACCAAGTGCGCTGCGTTCCACCAGTTATGGAACGCAGCGTGACCAAGTGCGCTGCGTTCCACCGGTGATGGAACGCAGCGTGACCAAGTGCGCTGCGTTCCACCAGTGATGAAACGCAGCGTGACCAAGTGCGCTGCGTTCCACCGGTGATGGAACGCAGCGTGACCAAGTGCGCTGCGTTCCACCAGTGATGGAACGCAGCGTGACCAAGTGCGCTGCGTTCCACCAGTTATGGAACGCAGCGTGACCAAGTGCGCTGCGTTCCACCAGTGATGGAACGCAGCGTGACCAAGTGCGCTGCGTTCCACCAGTTATGGAACTCAGCGTGACCAAGTGCGCTGCGTTCCACCGGTGATGGAACGCAGCGTGACCAAGTGCGCTGCGTTCCACCGGTGATGGAACGCAGCGTGACCAAGTGCGCTGCGTTCCACCAGTGATGAAACGATGCGTGACCAAGTGCGCTGCGTTCCACCGGTGATGGAACGCAGCGTGACCAAGTGCGCTGCGTTCCACCAGTGATTGAACGCAGCGTGACCAAGTGCGCTGCGTTCCACCAGTTATGGAACGCAGCGTGACCAAGTGCGCTGCGTTCCACCAGTGATGGAATGCAGCGTGACCAAGTGCGCAGCGTTCCACCAGTTATGGAACTCAGCGTGACCAAGTGCGCTGCGTTCCACCATTGATGAAACGCAGCGTGACCAAGTGCGCTGCGTTCCACCAGTGATGGAACGCAGCGTGACCAAGTGCGCTGCGTTCCACCATTGATGAAACGCAGCGTGACCAAGTGCGCTGCGTTCCACCGGTGATGGAACGCAGCGTGACCAAGTGCGCTGCGTTCCACCAGTGATGAAACGCAGCGTGACCAAGTGCGCTGCGTTCCACCGGTGATGGAACGCAGCGTGACCAAGTGCGCTGCGTTCCACCAGTGATGGAACGCAGCGTGACCAAGTGCGCTGCGTTCCACCGGTGATGGAACGCAGCGTGACCAAGTGCGCTGCGTTCCACCAGTGATGAAACGCAGCGTGACCAAGTGCGCTGCGTTCCACCGGTGATGGAACGCAGCGTGACCAAGTGCGCTGCGTTCCACCAGTGATGGAACGCAGCGTGACCAAGTGCGCTGCGTTCCACCAGTTATGGAACGCAGCGTGACCAAGTGCGCTGCGTTCCACCAGTGATGGAACGCAGCGTGACCAAGTGCGCTGCGTTCCACCAGTTATGGAACTCAGCGTGACCAAGTGCGCTGCGTTCCACCATTGATGAAACGCAGCGTGACCAAGTGCGCTGCGTTCCACCGGTGATGGAACGCAGCGTGACCAAGTGCGCTGCATTCCACCAGTGATGGAACGCAGCGTGACCAAGTGCGCTGCGTTCCACCAGTGATGGAACGCAGCGTGACCAAGTGCGCTGCGTTCCACCGGTGATGGAACGCAGCGTGACCAAGTGCGCTGCGTTCCACCAGTGATGAAACGATGCGTGACCAAGTGCGCTGCGTTCCACCGGTGATGGAACGCAGCGTGACCAAGTGCGCTGCGTTCCACCAGTGATGGAACGCAGCGTGACCAAGTGCGCTGCGTTCCACCACTGATGGAACGCAGCGTGACCAAGTGCGCTGCGTTCCACCAGTGATGAAACGCAGCGTGACCAAGTGCGCTGCGTTCCACCGGTGATGGAACGCAGCGTGACCAAGTGCGCTGCGTTCCACCGGTGATGGAACGCAGCGTGACCAAGTGCGCTGCGTTCCACCAGTGATGGAACGCAGCGTGACCAAGTGCGCTGCGTTCCACCATTGATGGAACGCAGCGTGACCAAGTGCGTTGCGTTCCACCGGTGATGAAACGCAGCGTGACCAAGTGCGCTGCGTTCCACCGGTGATGGAACGCAGCGTGACCAAGTGCGCTGCGTTCCACCGGTGATGGAACGCAGCGTGACCAAGTGCGCTGCGTTCCACCGGTGATGGAACGCAGCGTGACCAAGTGCGCTGCGTTCCACCGGTGATGGAACGCAGCGTGACCAAGTGCGCTGCGTTCCACCGGTGATGGAACGCAGCGTGACCAAGTGCGCTGCGTTCCACCGGTGATGGAACGCAGCGTGACCAAGTGCGCTGCGTTCCACCGGTGATGGAACGCAGCGTGACCACGTGCGCTGCGTTCCACCGGTGATGGAACGCAGCGTGACCAAGTGCGCTGCGTTCCACCGGTGATGGAACGCAGCGTGACCAAGTGCGCTGCGTTCCACCGGTGATGGAACGCAGCGTGACCACGTGCGCTGCGTTCCACCGGTGATGGAACGCAGCGTGACCACGTGCGCTGCGTTCCACCGGTGATGGAACGCAGCGTGACCAAGTGCGCTGCGTTCCACCGGTGATGGAACGCAGCGTGACCAAGTGCGCTGCGTTCCACCAGTGATGGAACGCAGCGTGACCAAGTGCGCTGCGTTCCACCATTGATGGAACGCAGCGTGACCAAGTGCGCTGCGTTCCACCAGTGATGAAACGCAGCGTGACTAAGTGCGCTGCGTTCCACCGGTGATGGAACGCAGCGTGACCAAGTGCGCTGCGTTCCACCAGTGATGGAACGCAGCGTGACCAAGTGCGCTGCGTTCCACCATTGATGGAACGCAGCGTGACCAAGTGCGCTGCGTTCCACCATTGATGGAACGCAGCGTGACCAAGTGCGCTGCGTTCCACCAGTGATGGAACGCAGCGTGACCAAGTGCGCTGCGTTCCACCGGTGATGGAACGCAGCGTGACCAAGTGCGCTGCGTTCCACCAGTGATGAAACGCAGCGTGACCAAGTGCGCTGCGTTCCACCGGTGATGGAACGCAGCGTGACCAAGTGCGCTGCGTTCCACCAGTGATGGAACGCAGCGTGACCAAGTGCGCTGCGTTCCACCAGTGATGGAACGCAGCGTGACCAAGTGCGCTGCGTTCCACCATTGATGGAACGCAGCGTGACCAAGTGCGCTGCGTTCCACCATTGATGAAACGCAGCGTGACCAAGTGTGCTGCGTTCCACCGGTGATGGAACGCAGCGTGACCAAGTGCGCTGCGTTCCACCAGTGATGGAACGCAGCGTGACCAAGTGCGCTGCGTTCCACCAGTGATGGAACGCAGCGTGACCAAGTGCGCTGCGTTCCACCAGTGATGGAACGCAGCGTGACCAAGTGCGCTGCGTTCCACCAGTTATGGAACTCAGCGTGACCAAGTGCGCTGCGTTCCACCATTGATGAAACGCAGCGTGACCAAGTGCGCTGCGTTCCACCGGTGATGGAACGCAGCGTGACCAAGTGCGCTGCGTTCCACCAGTGATGAAACGCAGCGTGACCAAGTGCGCTGCGTTCCACCGGTGATGGAACGCAGCGTGACCAAGTGCGCTGCGTTCCACCACTGGTGGAACGCAGCGTGACCAAGTGCGCTGCGTTCCACCGGTGATGAAACGCAGCGTGACCAAGTGCGCTGCGTTCCACCGGTGATGGAACGCAGCGTGACCAAGTGCGCTGCGTTCCACCGGTGATGGAACGCAGCGTGACCAAGTGCGCTGCGTTCCACCGGTGATGGAACGCAGCGTGACCAAGTGCACTGCGTTCCACCGGTGATGGAACGCAGCGTGACCAAGTGCGCTGCGTTCCACCGGTGATGGAACGCAGCGTGACCAAGTGCGCTGCGTTCCACCAGTGATGGAACGCAGCGTGACCAAGTGCGCTGCGTTCCACCATTGATGGAACGCAGCGTGACCAAGTGCGCTGCGTTCCACCAGTGATGAAATGCAGCGTGACCAAGTGCGCTGCGTTCCACCGGTGATGGAACGCAGCGTGACCAAGTGCGCTGCGTTCCACCAGTGATGGAACGCAGCGTGACCAAGTGCGCTGCGTTCCACCAGTGATGGAACGCAGCGTGACCAAGTGCGCTGCGTTCCACCATTGATGGAACGCAGCGTGACCAAGTGCGCTGCGTTCCACCAGTGATGAAACGCAGCGTGACCAAGTGCGCTGCGTTCCACCAGTGATGGAACGCAGCGTGACCAAGTGCGCTGCGTTCCACCAGTGATGGAACGCAGCGTGACCAAGTGCGCTGCGTTCCACCAGTGATGGAATGCAGCGTGACCAAGTGCGCTGCGTTCCACCAGTTATGGAACTCAGCGTGACCAAGTGCGCTGCGTTCCACCATTGATGAAACGCAGCGTGACCAAGTGCGCTGCGTTCCACCGGTGATGGAACGCAGCGTGACCAAGTGCGCTGCGTTCCACCAGTGATGAAACGCAGCGTGACCAAGTGCGCTGCGTTCCACCGGTGATGGAACGCAGCGTGACCAAGTGCGCTGCGTTCCACCAGTGATGGAACGCAGCGTGACCAAGTGCGCTGCGTTCCACCAGTTATGGAACGCAGCGTGACCAAGTGCGCTGCGTTCCACCAGTGATGGAATGCAGCGTGACCAAGTGCGCTGCGTTCCACCAGTTATGGAACTCAGCGTGACCAAGTGCGCTGCGTTCCACCAGTGATGGAACGCAGCGTGACCAAGTGCGCTGCGTTCCACCAGTGATGGAACGCAGCGTGACCAAGTGCGCTGCGTTCCACCGGTGATGGAATGCAGCGTGACCAAGTGCGCTGCGTTCCACCAGTGATGAAACGCAGCGTGACCAAGTGCGCTGCGTTCCACCGGTGATGGAACGCAGCGTGACCAAGTGCGCTGCGTTCCACCAGTGATGGAACGCAGCGTGACCAAGTGCGCTGCGTTCCACCAGTTATGGAACGCAGTGTGACCAAGTGCGCTGCGTTCCACCAGTGATGGAACGCAGCGTGACCAAGTGCGCTGCGTTCCACCAGTTATGGAACTCAGCGTGACCAAGTGCGCTGCGTTCCACCATTGATGAAACGCAGCGTGACCAAGTGCGCTGCGTTCCACCGGTGATGGAACGCAGCGTGACCAAGTGCGCTGCGTTCCACCAGTGATGGAACGCAGCGTGACCAAGTGCGCTGCGTTCCACCAGTGATGAAACGCAGCGTGACCAAGTGTCTTTGCGACACAAAACGGCCGTCGCTCTCCGCCGTCTTTACCCGCCACCCACCTCCTCCACCACCATCGTCTCACAAGTCGGTATGTTATTGTAAGACCGCAACAAAGGATCCAATGTGATGGATTTGTCACTGCTGAAATAAACACTGGAATCAGAGGACGGAAGGTGCACGTATTTTCTTCCTACTATTATAAAGTAATGTGTATTTACACTGAAGGAGATTTAAGTGTTGGACTTATTCTGATCTGAGGGGCATAATGGCGTGCGGGATTATCAGGAAGCCTAAGTAATATTTATTTCCCTGGTGCTTCCATGGCAGCATACTATGGGTTACAGGCCCGCCCCTTAACCCCATTGGACATACTAACTATAAAATGATTGAGGAAGCATAGACCACCATTCTTTTTTGTTTGTCCTCCCTTCCCTATGGACATATTTGTTTCCTAATTTAGCTATCCCGCAGGGTTTATCCCTTTCCCTGTGGAGGACTCCAGTAGGTGCTAAATGCACTTCAGTGAGGGCCGGCTCTGATCCCGGAAGTCTATGCTTGTTAAAGACAAGCTATGGGTGCCATGCTGCGCATAAAAAATTTTCTTGCTTTACCTTTCCTTTCTTTCTTTTCTTTCTTTCTGAAGTTGGCTAGGTCCAGTCCTTCTGGACGGGCTGCGGCGGCGGAGAGTCGGCTGTTTTGCCGGTGAGTGCGCGAAGGGGGAATAGAGCTGTGTGGACTGTTGGAGGACGCCGCACAGTACGCTATGGCGTCTTCTCGCGCACGCGCGCGCGCGAGATGTCGGGAGTTTTTCTCTCGATGCCCTGTTCCTCCCCTTCCGCCCTTCTTGCTCGTGGCGGCGGCCATTTTGCTTATGGGCAGGGAGCGTCTGAGCATGCTCGGACGCTCCACAGCTATTTAAACGGCCGCACTCAGCCTGGAAGGTTGCTTTTTCGTAAGCTTCCGTATAGTTTCTGGGAAAGCCTTCCAGGAGTTTCTTCTGCCTGCTGGGGATACTTACCTGGCGCGCTGCATCTATATATTCAGCCTGTTAATATTTCTGTTATAGGTAATTGTATTTCTACTATGGCAGTAATTTTTGAAAAAAAAAAAAAAAAAGTGTATCTATTTTTCATATTGCCTAAATCTCTTCTTTTTCTTTTATGCACTTGCAGCAAACACTTTACCCTGATGGGTGGCACGAAAGATCGGAAGGATGATCGAAGGTATTATGAAAGCTACCTGTTTAAAAAAAAAAAAAAAAAAAAAAGAGGGTCAATGGCTTTATTGAATACTAATTAGTATTCTTTTTAGCCCTTCTAGACCTAAGACGTCGAGTGGACAACGTTCCAAAGAAGCGTCAGGAAATTACCAATCAAGCTCATCATATCATTCTACCAGGAAAAGTCAATCAAAGTCGCGACGGACAACGCCTCAGCCTTATTACAGATCAAGGTCAAGGTCTAGGAGTCGTTCGCCCACTCCTCCAAGGAGACAGTCTCCACCTAAACCACGTGCTTCTGATTGCTGGATGTGTGGCAGAAGAGCAATGCCGGGGAAAATAGTGTGTGAACGATGCTTGCAGGAGAACACTACTAACCCCTCAGAAGACTCGTCCAGAGTACTGCAGTTGATCAGGCAAGCAGTGAGAGAGGAAATATCTGCCCAAGTGTCGATCAATGCATCAGGATCCAATTCTGGGATACCTCAAAATCCATCAACTTCTCATGCGGCTGAGACAGCTGGGTCAGGCCCAATAGAGATTCAAGTGTCGGAAGACTCTAATTCAGACTCTGAGGAACCCATTTCTTTCCAATTCTCATTAGTTGAACCACTAATTAAAGCAATAAAAGACTCAATACAGTGGACTGATCCAGATGATGAATCCATAGAAGTTGGAAAATACTATCCGCAGTTAGCCAAAGTGGGACCAACGTTTCCCCTCATGAAGGAAATTAAAGGAATTATGGAGGAAGAGTGGAAGAAAGTAGAAGGGAAAACATCTTTTTCCAATAGATGGTCAAAACTTTATCCTTTAAAACCTAGGTTCTCAACATGCGGTACGCGTACCCCAGGGGGTACTTCTGATGGGTCCAGGGGGTACTCGGGCTTGATATACTTAACCAAGAATAACAAATTTAGAGATTTAAAAAATTATAATTCTTATTTAAACACCACCAAATTAGTATTTTAGCTAATTAAAAGCAATAATAAATGCTTGCATATTGTTTAGAACCAATTATCATGTACTACGATTAAATATATATTTGTCAAGGGGTACTTGTGATCATGTTTACTATGCTAGGGGGTACTTGGTGAGTACAGGGTTTTAAAAGGGGTACACACTTATAAAATGTTGAGAAACACTGCTTTAAAAGACTCTGACGGCCATCCTTTACTGTCTGCTCCATTAGTAGATGCTTCTGTGGCAAACTTAGCGAAGCACGTGACTCTTCCTTTGGAGGACTCGGTAGCATTCAAGGAGCCTTTGGATCGTAAAATGGAAAACGACCTGAGAAAAACCTATTTAAATGCAGGAGCTGCCTGTAAAACGTCTATTGCCCTTACCTCTTTGTCGCGAGCGATGAAAATCTGGACCAATATAGAGGAAGCGGTTAAGTTGGGAGCCGATGTAGATCAAGTGGTTTCAGCGTTACTCTGGTTACGGTCGTGGAATGCTGACTCAACCTCAAAGCAAACGTGGGTGAAGATTCCCTTTAATGGAAAAGCTCTCTTCGGGGAAAAGCTGGACTCAGCAATCTCCAGGAAAACTGGAGGAAGATCAGGTGACATTCCCCAGGACAGAAGAACTAGGAAGCAACGCTTTACACAGAGACCGCAGTTTCAAAAGTTCAGAAATATCAAATCATATAAACCTGGAAAAGAATATCAGAGAAGGTGGCAAGGGGCTCAATCATCTTTACCGAAATCAGCAAAACCTACTTCAACTAGTCGTCAGACTCTGGGGAAGTCCTTTTGAGGCCTTGTCCGCCCACACTCCTCCTGTCGGTGCGAGGCTAAGTTCCTTTGCTCGAGTGTGGGCGGACAAGGTCTCAAACCCTTGGGTCCTGTCGACCATAACCCACGGTCACAAGTGGGAGTTCAAATCGGCTCCAGGAAACATATTCATTCCGACACACCTTCCCGTATCAAAAAGAAAGAGATCATGTCTTCTTCAGTATATAAAACAATTGGTGCAACAGAACGCAGTTCAGGAGGTTCCACCCTCACAGAAAGGCAAAGGCGTCTATTCACCTCTCTTTTTGGTTGCAAAGAAGTCCGGGGATTGGAGGCCTGTGATAGACCTGAAGAGATTAAACAAGCACATTCTTCTCCCAAGATTCAAAATGGAGTCACTCCAGTCAATAATTCTTTCCATTCAACCAAACGAATTCATGATCTCCATAGATCTAAAGGACGCCTACTTTCATATTCCAATACACCCTCAGTTTTCTCGGTACCTGAGATTTGTTCTTCAGGATCTGCACCTACAGTTTGTGGCACTCCCCTTCGGTCTGTCAACTTCTCCGAGGACCTTCTCCAAAGTGCTTCAAGCTCCAATAGCTCTTCTCAGGCAGGATGGAATCCGCATATTTCACTACCTGGACGACATTCTGATAGTATCAACATCCCGGGAGAAACTGTTATCGGACACAAAATCGGCCCTACTACTCCTGCAAAGTTTAGGTTGGGTAATCAACACTCAAAAATCACCTACCCGGACCATGGTTTCCCTGGGAGCATATTTTGACACAAATGACAACACTGTGTCTCTTCCTACAACAAAGATTCCATCAATTCTCCAGTGGGTTCAGAATGCTCGTACAGCAGTTTACTTCTCGGCCAAGCAATGCCTTCAACTCTTAGGGACACTGTCTGCAACAATTCCGATGGTGCGCTGGGCACATGCTCATATGAGAGGTTTCCAACTTCCCTTTATGCTTCAATGGAACAAAAAGGATATGCACCAACCGATAAGAATTCTGCCACAAATGAAGCTTTCACTTCTTTGGTGGACACAGATAGATCACCTACAAAGGGGCTTTTCACTGCTTCCAGTGGAATGGGTGTATGTCACCACAGACGCCAGTCTCTTCGGTTGGGGTGCATGGTGCCAGAATCAAGTGGTGCAAGCTCAGTGGCCGTGTCATCCTGTTGCAAAAAATTCGAACTTCTTAGAATTGAGAGCAGCCCGGCTAGGCCTCGAAGCATTCATTCACTATCTTCGAGGGAAGTCAGTTTGTATAAGAACGGACAATTCAACCACAGTAGCATATATCCAACATCAGGGTGGAACACACAGTCAAATTCTTTCTCAAGAAGCAGCTCTACTGTTGAATCTACTGTTGAATTGGGCGGAGGAGAATTTGTCACTTCTCAAGGCAGTTCACATCCCTGGTCATCTGAATACCAAAGCGGATTTCCTATCAAGAAATGTGGTAGACAACAACGAATGGTCTCTCAATCAGGAAGCTTTTCATCTAATATGTCAAACTTTTGGGAAGCCACAACTAGACCTTTTTGCCTCAACATACAACAAGAAAGTGCATCAGTTTTTCTCCCGCTTTCCTTCACCGACAGCCCTCGCAGTGGATGCATTATCCCAACCGTGGCCACTGGTCCTGCTATATGCCTTCCCGCCGGTTCCCCTAATATTTCGCTTCCTGCGCAAGACCATGGTGGAGAAGGCAACGGTTCTGGCAGTTTTACCTTATTGGCCAAACAGACTTTGGTTTCCGCTTCTGTTACAGTTGGCCCATTCACAGCCGCTGTTTCTCAAGAGCTCTCCCACCTTGCTGGCACAAGGACAATTTCTTCATCCGGATCCAGACAAACTTCATCTAGCAGCATGGATGTTGAAGGGCAGAGGTTTGCAAACCTAGGGTGTTCGCAAGCAGTGGTCGACACTCTACTGAAAGCGAGGAAACCATCTACTAATATGGTGTACAAGAAAGTGTGGGAGAAATTTGTGGAATATGCTTCAAAATCTAACTTTGACCCTTTATCAGCCTCAGTGTCTAATGTATTGGACTTTCTCCAGGCTGGTCTAGAGATGGGGCTAAGTTACAATACCCTGAAGGTACAGGTCACGGCTCTCTCTTCTCTTTCTGGACAAAGGTGGGCAATGAATCCAGTGGTCAAGCAGTTCCTAAAAGCCGCTTTAAAACTGAAACCACCTAAAAGAAACTTCTACCCGAAATGGGATTTGCCGATTGTATTGGACTATCTAAGCTCTGCTCCTTTTTGTCCATTGGAAGTTTGTTCCTTCACTAATTTGACATACAAATTAGCCTTCCTACTAGCAATCACGTCGGCAAGAAGGGTGTCGGAACTGAATGCTTTGGGAGTCTCTGACCCGTACATTGTGTTCTATCACGATAGGGTAGTTTTAAGACCAGTTCTAGAATTCCTTCCCAAAGTGGTCACAGTTTTTCACCTTGATAATGAGTGGACTCTTCCAGCTTTCTTTAATGAAGGGGATCCTTCTACTCCTCATCCACTGGACATAGTTTCAATATTGAAACAATACTTAAAGTTGTCCCAACCGTTTAGACTTTCTCAACGTCTTTTGCTTGTTCCTGTTGGTTACAGGAAGGGTAGAGATGCCACTACGAGGACTATTGCCACATGGATTCAGAGGACTATTTGTAATGCTTATAATTCCAAGGGACTACCTCCTCCTCTCCATGCCGCGGCCCACTCAACCAGGGGTATAGCATCTTCCTGGGCTGCACTGGCGGGAGTCTCTTTAGTCTCCATCTGCAAGGCCGCGGGCTGGAAATCGAGCAATACATTTATAGACCACTATAGGGTTGACCCGTCTGTTCTTTCTACAGTTGCTGTGGGTCGTTCTATTATTACTACTGCTACTATTGCTTAATGAATATTATGTTTACCCCTCCCTCTGAGATTTGTGGATAGTTAAATCCCATAGTATGCTGCCATGGAAGCACCAGGGAATTTGGAAAATTTAAGATACTTACCTAAGGAAATTTTCCTTTCCTGGTGCAATTCCATGGCAGCATACGAACCCACCCAGATGGGAGGACGATAGTTACAAGAATGGTGGTCTATGCTTCCTCAATCATTTTATAGTTAGTATGTCCAATGGGGTTAAGGGGCGGGCCTGTAACCCATAAAAGCTGCCATGGAATTGCACCAGGAAAGGAAAATTTCCTTAGGTAAGTATCTTAAATTTTCCAAAATTATGGCATGGGCAGCACAGTGGCGTAGTGGTTAGCACTCTGCCTTGCAGCGATGGATTCCTGGTTTGAATCCCAGCCAAGTCAACATCTGCAAGGAGTTTGTATGATCTCCCTATGTCTGTGTGGGTTTCCTCCGGGCACTCCTGTTTCTTCCCAAGTCTCAAAAACATACAGATAATTTACTTGGCTTCCCTGTAAAATTGTCCCTAGACTGTGATTCATACACTACACAATACATACATAGACATATGACTATGGCAGGGACTAGATTGTGAGCCCCTCTGAGGGACAGATAAGCGACAAAACAATATACTCTGTACAGGGCTGCAGAATATGTCAGTGCTATACAAATATTAAATAATAATAATATTATGTGGTGCAGTGGTACTGCATGGGGCCAGTGGTGATCAAAGTGACATCAGGAGCTGGGGGGAATAATTAATTTGGAAAGGGGTAATACTAAGCCCATCTTTATGCCTAACTCTATTCTCTACCCAAAAAGACTGGACACTAACCCTAACATCATGCTTGAATATTAAATGTCCAGCCCTTTCTTCATACCTAACCCTATTCTCTCCAGCCTTACCATTAACACTTTCTGTCAGGCGTGCAGCAGCAGCTGCTGGAGGTGGGTTTGAGTACCCAGGTGAGGGGGTGACTACAGATGCAAATATAAAATAGTACATTATTACCTCCTCCCGCTGTAATTCCCAGCTATCCCGACCATTCTCCTTTTTCCCTGAATTTCCTGTCTATTCATTCCACCACTTCCTCCCGAGCGTTCCGTTCAGTAGACGCACGCCATCTTGTGGTGAGTATGCTAACTGCAGCACACAGCAAATTTTAATCATCTGAACACCGCACTGTGTTATATTTTCCCAAAGTGTTTAGTAATGCCATCATCAACAGCTAAAACATTTAAGCAGACATTTTTTTTTCTTTATCAGTTGCTAAACAGGGTTTACCAATTTATAAAGGCAAAAGTAATGTATCAATGGTGTCGGCTACGGCTAGACATTACAACATTGTATATGCTCAGAGTGAAGATCAACAATATGGCAGGGATTAGATTATAATGAGCTCCTCTGAGGACAGTGTGATCTGTAAAGTGCTGCAGAAGATGTCAGTGCTATATAAATTAATAAACCAGTGTGCTAAAATGTTTAATCCAAAAATGTGGTGATTACTTTACTATCCTCATGCTGCTCATTGTCTTCAGGGTTCCTCCTATTTCCTGTTTCTGGTCCTCTTCCTCCTGTCCTGAATTGATGCGTAATTTACACGTAATTTCGTGTCGACTTTTGCCGTGGCTACCAAAATTGCTACATATTTTGCTACATAATTTTTCAAAAAGACCGTGTAGTTTTTTTGAGAAAAACGATTTTAAAAATACAAAGAAAATTGGTTTTTAAATGGCCTTTTTTGTAAAAATAAAAAAAGCGTAAATAACGCGTAAAATTAATGCGTAATTACGAATGCTTACAATTACGCACCAAATTAATAACGCTTTTCGAATGCTTATACAAAGTCAATGAAATTAATGATTCGTAATTACGTATATTTGTAAATGCCAAAATGTACACATAATTTTGCATAATCGCAATTAGCTGATTACAATCATCACCGCCCACCACTAGATAGACTGAATAACTCCTAAAGGGTAAGAGGAACAACAAAGTCAACATAACACACCACCCAAAATCCAGCTCTTTTACAGAAGGTTTATTAACTCCAGAAACATGCGACATGAAGTTTCAAAGTCACAAAGGACCACATCAAGGTCATACATTTAGGATTTGTCATTGGCCACTGGGCTCCCCCTGCTGAAAAAACCCTCACTCGACCCCTCCCTACCCTCCAACTACCGCCCAATCTCTCTCCTCCCTTTTGCCTCAAAGCTCCTCGAACGCCTGGTCCACAGACACATCACGCACTACCTCAGCACCAACTCCCTACTTGACCCCCTACAATCTGGTTTCCGTCCTGCCCACTCAACAGAAACCGTTCTCGTCAAGGTAGTAAATGACCTTACCCTTGCCAAAGCTGAAGGAAACTACTCCATCCTGCTACTGCTTGACCTTTCCTCGGCATTTGATACAGTTGAACATCCCCTCCTCCTTTAATCTGTACAGTCGTTAAAGAGAACCCGAGGCGGGGTTCTTATAACGCAATCCGCATACAGAGGCTGGGCCTGCCTATAGAGCCCAGCCTCTGTTGCTATTTAGCTTCCTCCAAACACCCCCCTCCCCCCCCCCCCCCCCCCCCTGCGCGCTGTGAGACCCCATAAATCACAGCCGCGCTATGCGGGCTATGTTTACCTCTCTAATGTCAGTCTCCACTCTCCCCCGCCTCTTGCATCGCTCCGGTCCCCGCCCGCGTCCCTTCCCTGCAATCAGCGGCAAGGGAAGGGACGTGGGCGGGGACCGGAGCAATCCAGGAGGCGGGGAGAGTGGAGACTGACATTAAAGAGAAAAACATAGCCTGCTGCGACACGCTGCGTGTCGACAGCGCAGCTGTGATTTATGGGGTCTCACAGCGTGCAGGGGGGGGTTTTGGAGGAAGCTAAATAGCAACAGAGGCTGGGCTCTATAGACAGACCCAGCCTCTGTATGAGGATTGTGTTGTAAGAACCCTACCTCGGGTTCTCTTTAGGGATTTGTGACAACACCCTTGCCTGGACCTCCTCATACCTCTCTAATCGCCACTTCACCACCTCTTTTAATGGTTCCTCCTCAACTCCCACACCCCTCTCGGTTGGAGTCCCCCAGGGCTCTGTTCTGGGCCCCTTACTGTCAGGGACGGATCTAGGGGGGGGCAAGCGGGTCTCTTGCCCCAGGCGCAGTTTGTGTAATTCTTAAAAAGGCGGCAAAATTTGGATGGGGAATGGCAGTTTAGGCGCCAAAACCTGACCTTGCCCCAGGCGCAACTTGGGGCAACTTGGTCTAGATCCGTCCCTGCTTACTGTTCTCAATTTATATCTCCTCTATTGGCAAAGTCATCTCCTTCCTGGGCTTCAAATACCACCTATATGCCGATGATACCCAAATCTATCTCCACACCCCCGATCTCTCCCCCTCCACTATGGACAAGGTCTCCTCCTGCCTATCAACCATCTCCTCCTGGATGTCAGCTAGGTTCCTGAAGCTTAACCTGGATAAATCTGAACTCATAATTTTCCCGCCCCGCTCTGCACCACCCCTCCCAGATATTCACATCACTATCAACAGCACTACCATCCACCCTACCTCCCAGGCCCGCTGCCTGGGCGTCACTCTAGACCAGGGGTCTCAAACTCGCGGCCCGCGGGCCATTTGCAGCCCTTGATACAATATTTTGTGGCCCTCGCTGGCAAAAGCTTCCTTATAGTTCGCTTCAGTGCTCCCAAGTAATCCACCGCATCCTCGCCGCTAAACGAGGGCTGCAGAGCCCCCAAATCGCCCGGGGGGCAATCCGCCTAATTTCCTGGAAGGGGCAAAGCTTTCAGCTTCAGCTCTGCCCCTCCTGACGTCAATCGCCACACAGATCGCCGCCTCTGCCTGCCCCTCTCTGTGAAGGAAGAGTGAGAGGGGCGGGCAGAGGCGGCGATGCGCCGCAATTGTGAAATTCCTTATGCGGCCCAGCCTCATCCTGACTTTGCCTCCTGCGGCCCCCCAGGTAAATTGAGTTTGAGACCCCTGCTCTAGACTCTGCCCTCTCCTTCAGCCAACATATGCAAAATGTTACCAGAACCTGCAACTTCCACCTTCAAAACATCTCCAAAATCCACCCCTTTCTGACCCCAGACACCACCAAGCTTCTCATCCATGCCCTTATTATCTGCCGCCTTGACTACTGCAATGCCGTACTATCTGGCCTCCCCTTAAAATGCATTGAACCCCTTCAATCAGTCATGAATGCAGCAGCTAGACTCATCAGACTTTCCCACTACTATGCTTCCACTTCTCCCCTCTGCGAAGCCCTACACTGGCTACCTATCAGCTTCAGGATCAGTTTTAAGGTTTTAAATCTGTGCACAAGACCTGCCCAACCTACATTTCTGAGTTCGTCAACAGATATGCACCTGCCCGTCCCCTCCGGTCCTCCAATGATCTCTGCCTGACCTCCCCACGCATTTCTCATTCCCATGCACGCTTACAAGACTTCTCAAGAGCTGCCCCCACCCTATGGAACTCCCTTCCACTCCCCCTCAGACTCGCTCCTTCCTTCAACACCTTGAAGCAAGCCCTCAAAACACAATTCTTTAAAATAGCCTACCCCACATCTACCACACTCTAACTCTCTGTCAATCACCCTTTGCACAGTCCTACCTTATGTGTTCCCCACCCTTTAGATTGTAAGCCTTGGCAGGGCCTCCCCCCTCTTTTAGTGTGTCCTTCTTAATTTTACTACCCCAGCAATTACACCCTTCTCATGGACTAACTCTTACTTGTTTTGCCGGGTCTCTGTAAGCCGCATTTTATACCCTGATTGTATGTATAACCTTGTGCTATGTTGTATAACCGTTTGCTACCTCTCTGTCTGTCACCCCTTGTTGCAATGCATGTATCCCTGTTTATTGTCCAGCGCTGCGTAATATGTTGGCGCTTTATAAATACAATTAATAATAATAATAATAATTGGACCACAGGCCACCATGAGACTGCTCCACACTACTCTGCTGCTTTGTTGTAGTCACTCAAAACCAGCTGTTTCAGTTTAATCGCTCAAAACCAGGTGCTTCGGTTTATTCCCTCAAAACCAGCTGCTTCAATTTATTCGCACAAAAAACAGCTGCTTTGGTTTATTTATTCAAAACCAGCTGCTTCGGTTTATTCACTCAAAACCAGCTGCATCGGTTTATTCACTCAAAACAAAACCAGCTGCTTTAGTTTATTTGCTCAAAACCAGCTGCTTCGGTTTATTTGCGCAAAACCAGCTGCTTCCGTTTATTCACTCAAAACCAGCTGCTTCGGTTTATTTGCTCAAAACCAGCTGCTTCAGTTTATTTGCTCAAAACCAGCTGCTTCGGTTTATTTGCACAAAGCCAGGTGCTTCTGTTTATCCGCTCAAAACCAGCTGCTTTGGTTTATTCACTCAAAACCAGCTGCTTCAGTTTAGTCACTCACTGTTCATAGACTCGAAGTTTGCAGGCAAGAAACGTTTACATTTTTGATTTTTTTTTTTTTATCATAAACCTCTAATGAGTGTGTAGAAATCTTGGTGCCAAATAACCTATGAGGAAGCTGATCCTTCTGTGATCTACAATGGCTGAAAAGCTGAAATGTTAGCCCAGAGGAAGAGAGAGTCCCTAAAGGTGGCCATACACAATACAATCAAATCCATCAAATCAATTTTCCAGTTTGTACGATAAAAACAATTTGTTGTATAAGAAACCAAAAAATAAACTTTTTCAATTAACTGCTTTCGGTCCATGCTTGCTAATTGAAAACTACACATTTTGCACCTGTTATCCCTACTCGGCCATAGAGTTCAATTAGCGACTGATCCTTAACTACCTAACGACCGCGTCACGCCAATGGGTGTGACCGCTGCGGCAGCCCCAGGACCGCCTAATGCCAATTGGCGTCAAGTCATGGGGCCGGCTACTGCAGGAGATCACACGCAGGCTGACGCTTGCATCTCCTGCTTGGGGGGCGGAGCTCCGCCCACCTTCGGTCTCCGAGCGGCGATTGCCCTGGTCTTTAGGGAGGTTTAACACTGCGGTCCTCAAGTGGTTAAGGGGCCAGAGACTGCTGGTACTGAAGTGGTTAATATAACAACTATTGGTTTTTCCTTTTTTTAAAAAAAAAAAGAATTGCATTTCAAAAAATCAGATAGAAAAATATAAACTCTGAGTTTTATTTGATCGTTTAATATTTTCAGAAAAAATGATCACAAATGTATAGTACATTGATTAGATTTTACTGGTTGTTTTATCATCAGTTTTCTGAAAAAAAACTAAAAACTGAATTGTGTGACCCCCTTTAACTTCCAGAAATGTTTTAGATATTTTATGTGGTTGCATTATAATTTTAACACTATTATAGATTTATATAGCGTCAACATATTCCATGGCACTGTGCAATTCTAGTGACTCAGGCAAAGTGTAGAGACAATTCACATGAAACATCTGGTAGAACAGATAATAATATACAGCATACCCGGTACCCAGCAGCACGTAGCAGAAATGACAAGAACATAAGCAAGAATACCAGGGTAGATTAGGAGGTCTCTGCCCATAAAAGCTAACAATCTAAAGAAATGGAGGAATGACACAAGGTGAAAGGAGTTGGCCAGCTGTGGTGCCGAGGGTAGTAGAGAGGCCAGTACCTTGATGTCATGTCCCAGGTCATATCATATGAATTGAAGGGAGTTCCAGAAGAGAAGAGGAACTTGTGAGAAGTCCTAAATGTTGGGATTGGGAAAGGCGGTGATAGGTGACAAGAGGCAGAGGCGTTTGAGCCATTAGGCAGGTATAAATTCTTGCCTAGAGCGACAGGAGGAGGGAAGGGCGCTGCTGCACTGAGTAGTGAGAGAAGAAATGCCTCTCAGCTCACTCAGGTATCAGTTTACACAGCAGCAGCAGCAGCGCCTGACTCGACTCATAACTGATTCACTGACTGAGTCATTCATTTCCTTCAGCTCAATAATTCAAAGAACCACAGTAATGAATAAGTCAATGGGCTTGATTCACAAAAGAGTGCTAACTGTTTGCACGGCCGTTTTTGTGCAAATTTTCGCCTTGCGCTTGATCGCAAATTTTTGCGCGAAACGATAAAGTTTTCGCGCACATCCGCGAATTTTCGTGCAAAATCGATATCGTTTTCGCATGAAAATTTGAGCTTGCACACAAAACATTATCGTGTCGCGTGAAAATTTGCAATCATGCGCAATGCGAAAATTCGTGCGAAAACGGCCGTGCTAACAGTTAGCACTCTTTTGTGAATCAAGCCCAATGAGAGAAGGCACTCATCCTAGTCAGGGATCCGAGTACAGCATCAGCCCCTGAGTCCTGAGATTCATTCAGTCCCTCTCTCTCTGCTACTGGTAACTGCGTGGATGTAGAGACTGTGTAGCAGCCAGGCATTGACTGCCCCCCAGGCCTCCTTTCAGTCAGTGATTTAGGGTTGGTCCTGTGTCTGCTGTATTCAAGTTTGTTGTTGTAAGGCAGGCATGGGCAAACTTGGCCCTCCAGCTGTTAAGGAACTACAAGTCCCACAATGCATTGCAGGAGTCTGACAGGCACAGTCATGACTCATAAAGGCAAATGCATTGTGGGACTTGTAGTTCCGTAACAGCTGGAGGGCCGAGTTTGCCCATGCCTGTTGTAAGGCAATGTAAAACACTGGGCTAGCTGATAAAAGTGCAATTAGAGGGCAGGCAAGCTGGTAAATATACACAGCATGATGCAGAGGAGGGTCCTTGGGAAAAATCTGTCTGGTCTCTCCCCATTGTTAAAATGACTGCATGTGCAGATAAGGTGTTAAACAGGTTGAAAAGTTTTGACAGTCCCTAGACTCCAGGAGGGCTGCTTTCTGACTTGTGTGAGAGACTGGCAGGGACAGCAGTCCTATTACCGGCAACTAGCCTCTGTGTAATGTGGGACTGCAATACAGATTAGCTCTCTGCTCCATCTCAGGCTATTCTCAGTCACACTCCACTCCTCCTATCTCTGGGCTAGTGCATGACAAAATCGCAATAGCAATCACTAGCAATTCACGAATGCAACTTTGTGAAGCGATTTTTGAAAGAATCGCTTTAATAAATGCTACCTGCAGCATGTTTGCGATTTTAAAAAAAATCACAACAGTGCTGTGGGAACACCCTCATAGGGTAACATTAGCCCAGCGCTTTTCAAATCGCTGTAAATTTGAAAAGCGCTCTGAAGCACTCTTGGTGTGCACCAGCCTTCTTCATTCACCTTTGTTTCCCTCTTTCCCTAGTGCTGGGTGTCTGTGTCTTCTTGTCATAGAGGAAAGCTAAATAAAAGTGCAATCCTGGTGAGGCAAATATCTTCTTCCCTCTCTTTCAGCTTTTCTCTCCTCATTATTTCTCTGCATAAGGGATCAGACACACTATAAGGTAGTAAAAACGGGGATTAGTAGAGATGTTGGTGGTGAAGGGGAGGACATAGGTAGGTGTATGTAGGGGGAGGGGGCGTGGGGGGATTGGCCTTGAGGGAATTACAGTGGCCATACTTCTGTTGACCTGACAGCCGATCGACCAACCGTTTTGATATTAGCAAATCGGATAAAAAAGTTTGGGTGGAAATTGGTTGAATATATCAATCTCAGATGTTGGGAAATCTTGGGCCAATGTGGTTGTCAGGTGCGATAATCATGGAGTGCGATAACCCCGAATTATAGACAAGACGAAAAACCCGTTGTCCCTCAAAATGTATTTTGCCCCCCTGATGCATATACGACATGGGGTGAGTGTGTGACATAATTTGGGCTGAGGCTGCCATGATAACGGGCATCTAGTCTGTGTTTCCCCCCAGGCCAGAAGGTCCCAGTCCTCCCCTGGTAGCAGCATAGTGTGTGTGTGTGTGTATAGTGTATGTCTACTGTGTGCTGTGTATAGTGTGCTCTGTGTGTGTGTAGTGTGTGTGCGTGTGTACTGTGCGTGTCTAAAGTGTGTGTTCGCGTGTATAGTGTGTGTGTACTGTGTGCGTGTGTGTATAGTGTGTGTGTATAGTGTGTGTGTGTGTATAGTGTAGTGTGTGTGTACTGTGTGCATGTGTGTATAGTGTGTGTGTATAGTGTGTGTGTGTATAGTGTAGTGTGTGTGTGTGTGTGCGTAGCGTGTGTGTGTGTGTGTATAGTGTGTGTGTGTACTGTGCGTGTGTACTGTGCGTGTCTAAAGTGTGTGTGTGTTCTGTGTATAGTGTGTATGTTGTGTGCGCATGTATAGTGTGCGCGTGTGTGTGTGTGTGCGCGTGCGTGCGTGTGCATGCCGCAACAAGTATATTTCATGGTGAAACGCTCTGCTGCATTACAACTATTTTCTGGTGAACCTATGCCGCAATAAGTGTATTTTCTGGTGAAACGCTGCTGCCTTATGATTTTCAGGAGTCTTGGGGGTGGGGTTCAACACAGGAGCGGTGTTCACCACGAGGGGTGGGGGGCATGGGACTGGGGGCAATCACGGGGGGGGGGGGGTGCCACAGGATTTCTCGCCTGGAGTGACAAAATGGCTAGAGACGCCCCTGACAAGAGGAGATGTAAAGGAAACAAGAGATGGCACTAATGTGTGTATTTATACTTAACTGGGGCTTCCTTCAGCCCCATGAGGTGCATGGCCTCCCTCGCCATCCTCTCCAGCCTCTCGATTCATTTGTTATTGCTCCTGGTATAATCAGGCCGCTTTCTTCCGCGCATGTGTGGCTCGGCCATGCGCACAACCCTGTGTTGCACTCCCACAGCCGGGGGCATTCTGTGCCTGCACAGTAGTACTGGGCAAGTGCCGTATGCTCCCAGGGTGTTAACTGCACAACTCAGGATACATAATTGAAGTAAGTACCAGTAAAAGGAACGTGAGACAACCCCTTTAACTGTATTTATTATATCTGTGTGGAAGGAACTAGCAAAAGAAAGACAGAGGGGGGCAGTGTTTGAGACAGGGCAAAATTTCTGGAAAGGCATCAAAGGCCCGGGCCTTGTGCAGCTGCAACCTAAAGGGGCACCTGAACATGAAAGAGGGGTTGCTATATATGAAAGGTAAACTGATGTTCAAGGGAGCTTCGTGAAACAAAGGGGCTGCTGTACATGGATGATACACATGGAATGGGAGCAGGGGCACTGCTGCACAAAAAAGGTAAGCCACAACATTCTTGGCCTAGAGCAGGGGTCCCCCAACATTTTGGGTCAAGGGCCAGGCCAACATACTTCAGACTGCTGGGCAGCCGGAGTATGCATAAAATGATGTAGAAGTCTTTGTGGGCCAGACGGTGAAGCATACCCAGGTGAAAACCTGCAGTCCAATTGGGCAGCAGTGTCACCTGATGTAGAATTTGACTGGAAACCAGTTACTACTGCTTTCTGGCTTCCATGTGGATGGGCCACTAAGGCCCGCAAACTGAATGTGGCTCCCTGAGGGGTCCGATGTCATCAAGCCGGGACCCGGAACTTAGCATCAATACAGCAGGGATACCGGCCAGAGCAGAGGGGAGCGCCGATCGTTGGGGAAACGGCAGGAAGGTGAGTAGATCCTCTTCTTTCCCCCCTACCGCCGCAGCTCTGTAAGTGATCACTATGATCCGCCGGCGATCATAGTGATCACGTAATCAGCAGCCATACGCGATGCGAGGGGAGATGTCAGCTGTCATATGACAGATTAATCTCCCCTCTCCGGTGCGCACGATCGCGTCAGGATGGTTCGTTAGCGCGGACGTTGAATCAACGTCCAGTCAGGGCGGCAGCACCACCTGCTGGACCCCAAAAGGTTAATTATCTCTTATCAGCAGCTGTAAATAGACTGGACTGCAGGAGCTCTGACAAGTCAGCTCCCTCCATACAGTAAACACTGAGGCTTAACCCCTTCAGTGCTCCCTGCAAAGTGAAACCAGTTTGTCTTTTAGGATTTCCTTAATTTGTACAGAAGACTTTTTTTTTTGCTCATATAAGTTATCATGCTGTGGCTAATCTTTTAGAGCAAAGATGAAATTGTGAGTTGAGTTCCACTTTAACTTTTGAGTAGTTGAAAATGTACTATCTATGCAAAGGTAAAAAGGCACCCACAGAACCTGAGCCTGGCATATTACTCTTGATAGGAGGACTTTTATAGCTTTACATGCTCACAATATTGTGACAATATCTGGGGCTTCTGAAGAAGCAGATGGCACCCATGAAACGGCTGTCAGGCCATCCACACTTCGCTGTATGTCCATGTTGTTGGGGAACTTAAAGAGGTGTTTTGTTTTTAAAGCTGGTCCGGTGCCTGTATCTGTTCTCAGCTTTTCACATTGTGCCTTAAGTGTTGGACAACCACCACCAGTTAGGCATCGGGGTTGTAAGCTACATACCAACCCCCCCTAGTTGGAGGAGATAGTGCAGGTAGTTTGCTCTCTCATGGGCAGATAGGAAGGGGAGGGGCATCTAGCCCCCTAGTGAGGGGATCTGGAACGACAGGAGAGTATATGAGGCACCCAATGTGATATAATAAATAAAAGGTTATAAATAAAAAAGGAAGGTTAGCTTTCTTCCTTTCAGGGAATGTAATGATTGCAGGTGAGTGACAGACTTAATTGATGTCACATATCACTGATCAAAAATGGCATTTTCGGGACTGTAACAATATCTGCCAGCCAGTGTGTAAGCGTATCATGTGGGCATGAGAGGTTAAAGAAGAGATTTTTTAATACTATGAACTGATTGTGTAGGTAAACTCTTCATCATACATGTCAAACTCTGGCACATGGGCCAAATCTGACCCGTTAAAGCGGATCCGAGATGAAAAACTAACTATAACAAGTAACTTGTCTATATATCTTATCTAAAGTTTAGATAGTTTACACAGCAAATCTAGCTGCAAACAGCTTTAATAGAATATGATTATTTCTTCCTGTGATACAGTGACAGCAGCCATGTTGTTTGTAAACATTACACAGAGGCAGGCTTATCTGTATCTTGAGCAAGGAAACCTAATCCTCCCTCCCTCCTCCCTTGTGCCTCTGAAATATCTGGCTAGTAATACCTCCCCCTCCTCCTGCCCAGACTGAGCTTCCATGAGCCCTTGCTACTGTCTGAAAGTGCCTTGGCTCTCTGAAAAACCTGTGGGCGTGGCTTCTTTAGTTTATAGGGAATTAGAGTATTAAAACTAAAACAAAAATGTATTTGGC
Organism: Hyperolius riggenbachi; assembly: GCF_040937935.1. Classification (NCBI taxonomy): domain Eukaryota; kingdom Metazoa; phylum Chordata; class Amphibia; order Anura; family Hyperoliidae; genus Hyperolius; species Hyperolius riggenbachi. Next base: position 249,252,348 of record NC_090655.1, on the reverse strand, counting down.
TTGAGGAATTCCCTATAAACAATAGGAAAGGAACACAATTATGCAATTAGTAAAAGTTCATCTCGGATCCACTTTAACTCATCTAAGTTGTCCCTCAAGTGGTTTCCCCATTTTGGATGATGTTTGGCCTACTGTAGACCACCAGGGAAGATATACTGGGGTTAAAGCCCTAGATCACCAGGGAAGCCAATGGGGAGTGAGAGATGAAAGCACACACTAAGGAACCGTATAGGGGAGGGAGGGGGCCATTAGACACCAGGGAACTTTATAAGGAAGGAAAGTGGCCAGTAGACATTGAGGTTGGCCCACAACGTAGTCCCAGTGTTTAATTTTGATCCACTTTGTACTCGCATTTGACACCATTACATGGAAGTGGTAAAATTGGTCAGTCATTGTTCAATCAAAATTGTGTACCAGACTTTAGCCTCAGGATTTGAACCCAAGTTCAGTTTAAAGCTCAATTCTAGGAAAAATGTTTAATTAAGTCTTGGATTGTGTGTAGGGGCGAACCTACCACGAAACCACCTGAATCATTTGACTCAGGTGGAAAAATCTAGGGAGTGGTGATTGGACAAACAGTTTGGGTCACCTGGTCCTGGCGCCTGCTGTGACGTATGCGCAGTCACCCTCCAATTCCTGTTCCCTTTGCTGCAGTTTACCATAAAGCCTCAGACCCTGAGGGAATCCTGAAGGCAGTCAGCACTGCAGGCAAAGTCACCTTTTGGATTGGTTGGTGAGTCCACACACAGTCCAATTTCAATTGTATATACAATCGATAGAATCTGGGCTCTCATATAGAGGCCAGGTAGCTGCCACCAATCTGCAATAAAGCGTGTGAATGCACTAAGTCTAACTCTAGCTAAATCCTGTAGGAAAAAGGGTTAATTTGACAACCTTTTTATAGATCTCAAAACTAACGATATTAATATCAAAACAGTTATGGTAACATCTCGGAGATATGAATGCTTTTACGGAGATTTTCAGAACAGCATTTAGAGGAACGATTTTTAATCGTTTATTTAAAGAAATAATGCAGAACAAAAATATAGCAAATGAAACAAATTGATACAGAAATAATAAAGATTAAATGGGAAAATAGCTATTGATAGTCGGAGCAGTTTATCAAGTTACCGTATGTCCTTTTGCGGTAATAAGTCCAACAGAAGATATGAAGTCCAGTTATGGAAAGTTCTGTGGAATGGAGTGAAGTCCTTGAATGAATATGATGGTAGATGGATGGATGGACAAAAAACTCCCTCCTGTGTCCAGCAGTGTGGTTTTAACTCTTCCTCTGCCAGAGGGCGGAGTTGTAAAAAGAGATGGTGTGGTATGCCTTCTCCCGCCCTTTGTCATGACAAGCAGAAAGAACATGCAATAACTGGAATGGTTATAATTTGGCGCCAGACAACCATAACCCGCAGCGAGTGACACGAGCACGCTTCTGGCGTTCTCTGTGTCACACAGATACCAAACATGGGTGTCTTGGGGTATTCCAAGGTGGAACACACTGTTGCTTGCTTTCAGAAGGTGGTAGGGCCATGCTGAGTGGTCCCACCACACACAAATAATTTTTAAAGTGAATGCTTACCGTTTTTAAAATAAAAAAGTCAGATACTCACCTAAGGAGAGGGAAGGCTCGGTCCTAATGAGCCTTCCCGCTCCTCTCCCGGTGCCCGGTCCCGCACAGGATCCCCCGTGGCAGTATTCGACCAGTTCGGTCAAATACTGCCACTTCCGCAGCCGAAGGGATGTTTTGGAAGCTTTCGGGAGCACTCGGGCTCCCGAAGACGGGCCGCTCCAGACTATGCATGCGCAAGCGCCCTCTATGACGCACTCGCGTGTGCGTAGTATGGAGCGGCCCGTCTTCGGAAGCCCGAGTGCTTCCGAAGACCTCCGAAGTCCCTGCGGCGGCGGACGCAAACGGGGGAGCCAGCGCAGCACCGAGGGCACCGGGAGAGGAGAGGGAAGGCTCATTAGGACCGAGCCTTCCCTCTCCTTAGGTGAGTATCTGACTTTTTGATTTTTAAAACGGTATCCACTGGCTTTAGTAATTGTCTGCTAATTTTGAAATGGCTACCATCGACAGAAAACTGATTCATTTAGTAAAATGTCTGAATGACTTATTCTTTCATATCAAGGTGAATTAAAAGTAATTTTCTCTAACTCTCATCAGGCTAGAGCAGGAATGGGGTGCTTAATGACTTTTATGATGCGCCCCTGTATCCTGCTTCTTATCTGAAGTTTTCTGAAGTGAATCTGTGAGCTACATAATTTGCCTCTCTGTTTTAGAGTTTATTGGGGCTTTCCCTAGGGGACCATGACTTGTGAGGTGAGTTTGTTGTTTTATGTCACCCATAGCTAAGCTCTTCCTGGTTGGGAAGGAGAGGTATTGCATGGCGATAAACACGAGCATAAACAAACACTAACATTCCCCAAAGCAGGGCTATGGGATGAAGGAGCACTGATTTTCTAAAAGCAGGCTAAGGAGGTTAAAGGGGTACTCCAGATCATATTTTGTTCGCAATGGCGTTCGCAAAATCGTGACACCTGCCTCCTCTCCACTCTCCCGCCCCTCCTTCCTGGCACATACACTACCCTCTTCATCCACGCATCCTCGCCCTCATTCAACCGATGGCACCTGCCACCCTTCCCTATGACATCACAGGGTATGCTATGGTAAAACCCCATCACTGCCGCATCCTCCAAATTTTGCTTCAGGCAGCAGAAAGTCTAGAACTGTCTCTGATTCTGTGGGTAAGGGTGGTTAAAGCCTCTATTGCTGGCCCAAGTTCCCATCACTTCCTGTCCAGAAAGGAAGCAAGAAATTCTCTCCATGTCTAGCAGAGACACAAAGAAAAAGAGCGTTTTTGTAGAGTGGGAAGGAGTTAGTTCTTTATTATTAATGTTGCGCATTTCCTGTACCAACTTCCATAGCAAAGCCAGGTCCATGAACAGAAAGCAAAATAAATTTTTTCTAAAAAAAAGGAACCTGGAAAGCAATACATAATCACAAAAAAGGTGGGGGGTTTAGGGATGGTGGGGACACCCAATACCAATCAGGAACATGGCCAGGAATGGTGGCTTGAGAATCCTCACCAGTGAATTCCACACAAGATTTCAATGAAGTTAGCTGGATGACTCCACCCACAGTCCTCTCAGCATTGGTGGCTATGATCTTTTGTAAATACCTCGTCACTTGAGTACAGTTATTCCATTTACATAAACAAATGAACCTATAAAATGTCACCATGTATGTGTGATGGGCATCAGATGGCATGAATCTTCAAATGTTTCATTAGGTCAAATTTTTGCAAAAAACATTTCCCGCAGTCTGAACATGAGAAAGGAAGCTCTCCTGTGTGAATCTTCTGGTGCTCAAGAAGGCTTTCTGCCTTCATAAAACTCTTCCCACACTCTGAGCACGAAATCGGGTGTTCACCTGTGTGACGTTTCATATGCAACACGAGACTGGTTATTTGGGCAAAGCTCCTCCCACACTCTGAACAAGGAAAAGGATGCACCCCTGCATGGCTTCTCCGATGTGCCAGAAGCTCTCCCTTTCGAGTGAAGCATTTGAGGCACTCCGTACAGGATTATGGCTTCTCACCAGTGTGGATCTTAAGGTGGTCGTCAAGATTTCTCTTCTGGGAAAAACATTTGCCGCACTCGGGGCACGTAAATGGCTTTTCGCCAGTGTGCATTCGCTGGTGTATGATCAGCTGGGACTTGTGTGTGAAAGACTTCTCACAGTCTGAGCAGGAAAAGGTCTTCTCACCGGTGTGAACTCTCCGATGTACATGAAGTTCATACTTGGTCCTTAGTGATTTTCCACACTGTACACATGATAAGGTCCTCTGGACCGTGTGAAGCTTCAGATGTCGGACAAGGCAGAACTTCTGGCCAAAGCGTTTGCCACACTCTGGGCATGAAAAGGGCTGCTCGCCCGTGTGGGACCTCTGGTGTCGAATGAGTTTGGACTTGTATTGGAACGCTTTTCCACACTCAGTGCAGATGAAGGGAGTTTCAATCATGTGTGGCTTGTGGATGAAGATGACCTCTCTCTCCTGCATGAAGCACTTCTTATCCTTTGTATAGCTGTACGATACCCTCTTGCCAGGAGTATATTTTGTATGGCTGCAATTTTCTGCACGATGATTTGTACTCGAAAGAAGATATTGTTCTGAGGTTTCCCGTACAACAGGTCCATCTACTAGAGGTGAGAAATGATTAAAAAAATAAATGATTGAAGTCAAATTTTCATGTTGGTACATGATAAATGGTTTCTTGGAGCTCGGGCACAAGTGTAAGAATAGATAATGAATAAAATACACAGTATTGTTGCTCGGATAGCCTTGATCATGAGTACGAGGTACATGAGCAAGATTCCGCCCACTTCCAAATTGACTCGTAATCACGATCACGAGTAGAAAGGGATATCCGACTCAAATGTGGTTTCGAGTCGAATAACCGCATGTAATCACTAATCACGAGTCGGTATTCATGATTAAAAACCCGCCGACTTTAATGGTTAATAGCAAAGCCCCCTTACATGTTAGAAACACCAAATTTGCAGAATACGTTAAGAAGAACAGTGGAAACAAGGGGGGCATTTTTTTCAAAAAGACCTTATAGTTTTTGAGAAAATCGATTTTAAAGTTTCAAAGGAAAAAAGTATACATTTCAATGGAGTAAATGACAGATAATGTAGCAAACCTAACGGTAGTGTAAATTTACATATGTCAATAGAAAGAGCTATGAATTTCCTGATGGGGTTTTCAGGGGGTCCGTACGCAGGACCCCCTGGAACCCCTCCAGAGCCGCAACGGTTTGGCCAGGGAGTGGTATACAGCCGCAACATGGCTTTATAAAGATCCCTGGCATCTTTTCCTATTTTTAAAAACTTTTTTTTTTTTTTTTAATATTCAGAGGGTGGAAATTTTTTAAAAATATGACGTGGGGTCCCCCCTCCCGAGCCTCTGTAACCCCTTGTCCCCCATGCAGGCTGGGGTAGCCAAAATGCGGAGCCCCGGCTGACTGGAGCTTCGCACTCTGAGCTATAACAGCCCGCATGGTCCATGGTATGGGGGGATCCGGGGGAGAGGGGCAGCCAAGCTTCCCCTCCCCTGGAGACCTTATCCAATCCATGGACAAGGGGCTCTTCTCCGCCTTCGGTGTCGCAGAAGGAGGTGGGGGCGACAACTCCCTGGGGGGGTTTGTGGTGGCATCTGGGAGTCCCCTTTAAGAAGGGGACCCCAGATGCCCCCCCCCCCACCCCCCCCCCCCCCAGGAGAAAAGTACAAAGTACCCCTTACCCATTTCCATAAAGGGTTAAATGAAATAAAAACACAACTATAAAAAAGTCCTTTACTGTTCTCAATTAACATAAATACTTACCTGTACCTTTAAGAAAATGTTCCCACACCAATATCCTTGGAAAAGGTCCCAAAATCCTCTATCTTGTGACATTGATTGAAGATCTCCGGTGACCCACGCAACCGCCGCCACACACCGCCGGTCCTCGTGCACCTCTAGCTATACTTAGTATAACTCTAGAGCCAAAAGCATCTTTAAATTTGGCTCCAAGACTTCCCATTGGGGATCACCATTGGTGAAGGATCAGAAGGATCTCCATTGGTGTGCTAGTAGACCAATGGAGAGCCTTGGAGCCAAATTCAAAGATGCTTTTGGCTCTAGAGCTATACTAAGTATAGCTAGAGGTGCGCGGGGTCCGGCGGTGTGTGGCGTCAGTTGTGCGGGTCGTCGGAGATCTTCAATCAATTCTTAACGTCAGGAAATTCATTGCTCTTTCTTTTGATATATGTAAATGTATTTATTTTCTCAAAAACTATAAAGTCTTTTTGTAGAAAAAAAAATTCCCTTTGTTCCCACTGTTCTTCTTAACATAGCCTGCAAATTTGGGGCCTGATTTACAAAGCGGTGCAAACTTTTTTGCGGACTTTTGCGCGCGCAATTTGCCGCGATTCGCGCGATCGCGGACTTTTGCGCGCGCAATTTGCCGTGATTCGCGCAAATCGCTGCAAATTGCACGCGCAAAAGTCCGCGATCCCGCGAATCGCGGCAAATTTCGCACGCAAAAGTCCGCGAAAAAGTTTGCACCGCTTTGTGAATCAGGCCCTTGGTGTTTCTAGCATGTAAGGGGGCTTTGCTATGAACCGTTAAAGTCAGCGGGTTTTTCATCGTGAATACCGACTCGTGATCCCGAGTAACTTGTGATCACGAGTCGGTAATGAGTGCGATCAAGAGTGCATTTGTGATTGAGAGCCGATCACTAGTGCTGCTCACGAACTCGTGATCACAAAAGAACAGCTTCTGATCACGGGTTACTCGTAATGAGTACCACTGATACACAGTACAACCAGATGAACAATCAGGTCACCTTGCACATACAATGGAGTTGGATCTTTCATGTTCATCTCCATTTCATTTGTTGGAAACATGATGCTATACTGAGGAATGGAGATGGACCTGTCATATGGTGCACAGTATATCCTCCTCATTTGCTGGTACTATGATGTCATACTGAGGAATGGAGATGGGCCTTTCATATGGTGTACAGTATCTCCTCCTCATTTGTTGGTGCTATGATGTTATACTGAGGAATGAAGATGGGCCTTTCATATGGGGTACAGTATCTCCTCCTCATTTGTTGGTGCTATGAAGTTATACTGAGGAATGGAGATGGGCCTTTCATATGGTGTACAGTATCTCCTCCTCATTTGTTGGTGCTATGATGTTATACTGAGGAATGAAGATGGGCCTTTCATATGGTGTACAGTATCTCCTCCTCATTTGTTGGTGCTATGATGTTATACTGAGGAATGGAGATGGGCCTTTCATATGGTGTACAGTATCTCCTCCTCATTTGTTGGTACTATGATGTTATACTGAGGAATGGAGATGGACCTTTTATATGGTGTACAGTATCTCCTCCTCATTTGTTGGTGCTATGATGTTATACTGAGGAATGGAGATGGACCTTTTATATGGTGTACAGTATCTCCTCCTCATTTGTTGGTACTATGATGTTATACTGAGGAATGGAGATGGACCTTTTATATGGTGTACAGTATATCCTCCTCATTTGTTGGTACTATGATGTTATACTGAGTAATGGAGATGGGCCTTTCATATGGTGTACAGTATCTCCTCCTCATTTGTTGGTGCTATGATGTTATACTGAGGAATGGGGATGGGCCTTTCATATGGTGTACAGTATCTCCTCCTCATTTGTTAGTGCTATGATGTTATACTGAGGAATGGAGATGGGCCTTTCATATGGCACACAGTATATCCTCCTCATTTGCTGGTACTATGATGTTATACTGAGGAATGGAGATGAGCCTTTCATATGGTGTACAGTATCTCCTCCTCATTTGTTGGTACTATGATGTTATACTGAGGAATGGAGATGGGCCTTTCATATGGTGTACAGTATCTCCTCCTCATTTGTTGGTGCTATGATGATATACTGAGGAATGGAGATGGGCCTTTCATATGGTGTACAGTATCTCCTCCTCATTTGTTGGAGCTATGATGTTACACTGAGGAATGGAGATGGACCTTTCATATGGTGTACAGTATCTCCTCCCCATTTGTTGGTGCTATGATGTTATACTGAGGAATGGGGATGAGCCTTTCATATGGTGTACAGTATCTCCTCCTCATTTGTTGGCACTATGATGTTATACTGAGGAATGGAGATGGGCCTTTCATATGGTGTACAGTATCTCCTCCTCATTTGTTGGTACTATGATGTTATACTGAGGAATGGAGATGTGCCTTTCATATGGTGTACAGTATCTCCTCCTCATTTGTTGGTACTATGATGTTATACTGAGGAATGGAGATGGGCCTTTCATATGGTGTACAGTATCTCCTCCTCATTTGTTGGTGCTATGATGATATACTGAGGAATGGAGATGGGCCTTTCATATGGTGTACAGAATCTCCTCCTCATTTGTTGGTGCTATGATGATATACTGAGGAATGGAGATGGGCCTTTCATATGGTGTACAGTATCTCCTCCTCATTTGTTGGTGCTATGATGTTATACTGAGGAATGGGGATGAGCCTTTCATATGGTGTACAGTATCTCCTCCTCATTTGTTGGTGCTATGATGTTATACTGAGGAATGAAGATGGGCCTTTCATATGGTGTACAGTATCTCCTCCTCATTTGTTGGTGCTATGATGTTATACTGAGGAATGGAGATGGGCCTTTCATATGGTGTACAGTATCTCCTCCTCATTTGTTGGTGCTATAATGTTATACTGAGGAATGGGGATGGGCCTTTCATATGGTGTACAGTATCTCCTCCCCATTTGTTAGTACTGTAATGTTATACTGAGGAATGGAGATGGGCCTTTCATATGGGGTACAGTATCTCCTCCTCATTTGTTGGTGCTATGATGTTATACTGAGGAATGGAGATGGGCCTTTCATATGGTGTACAGTATCTAATTCCTCATTTGTTGGTACGATTATGTTATACTGAGGAATGGAGATGGGCCTTTCATATGGTGTACAGTATCTCCTCCTCATTTGTTGGTGCTATGAAGTTATACTGAGGAATGGAGATGGGCCTTTCATATGGTGTACAGTATCTCCTCCTCATTTGTTGGTACGATTATGTTATACTGAGGAATGGGGATGGGCCTTTCATATGGTGTACAGTATCTCCTCCTCATTTGTTGGTGCTATGATGTTATACTGAGGAGTGGAGATGGGCCAATCATATGGTGTACAGTATCTCCTCCTCATTTGTTGGTACTATGATGTTATACTGAGGAATGGAGATGGGCCTTTCATATGGTGTACAGTATCTCCTCCCCATTTGTTGGTATTATGATGTTATACTGAGGAATGGAGATGGGCCTTTCATATGGTGTACAGTATCTCCTCCTCATTTGTTGGTACTATGATGTCATACTGAGGAATGGAGATGGGCCTTTCATATGGTGTACAGTATCTCCTCCTCATTTGTTGGTGCTATGATGTTATACTGAGGAATGAAGATGGGCCTTTCATATGGTGTACAGTATCTCCTCCTCATTTGTTGGTGCTATGATGTTATACTGAGGAATGGAGATGGGCCTTTCATATGGTGTACAGTATCTCCTCCTCATTTGTTGGTACGATTATGTTATACTGAGGAATGGGGATGGGCCTTTCATATGGTGTACAGTATCTCCTCCTCATTTGTTGGTGCTATGATGTTATACTGAGGAGTGGAGATGGGCCAATCATATGGTGTACAGTATCTCCTCCTCATTTGTTGGTACTATGATGTTATACTGAGGAATGGAGATGGGCCTTTCATATGGTGTACAGTATCTCCTCCCCATTTGTTGGTATTATGATGTTATACTGAGGAATGGAGATGGGCCTTTCATATGGTGTACAGTATCTCCTCCTCATTTGTTGGTACTATGATGTTATACTGAGGAATGGAGATGAGCCTTTCATATGGTGTACAGTGTCTCCTCCTCATTTGTTGGTGCTATGATGTTATACTGAGGAATGGAGATGCGCCTTTCATATGGTGTACAGTATCTCCCCCTCATTTGTTGGTGCTATGATGTTATACTGAGGAATGGAGATGGGCCTTTCATATGGTGTACAGTATCTCCTCCTCATTTGTTGGAGCTGTGATGTTATACTGAGGAATGGAGATGGGCCTTTCATATGGTGTACAGAATCTCCCCCTCATTTGTTGGTACTATGATGTTATACTGAGGAATGGAGATGGGCCTTTCATGTGGTGTACAGTATCTCCTCCTCATTTGTTGGTGCTATGATGTTATACTGAGGGATGGAGATGGACCTTTCATATGGTGTACAGTATCTCCTCCTTATTTGTTGGTGCTATGATGTTATACTGAGGAATGGAGATGGGCCTTTCATATGGTGTACAGTATCTCCTCCTCATTTGTTGGTGCTATGATGTTATACTGAGGAATGGAGATCGGCCTTTTATATGGTATACAGTATCTCCCCCTCATTTGTTGGCACTATGATGTTATACTGAGGAATGGAGATGGGCCTTTCATATGGTGTACAGTATCTCCTCCTCATTTGTTGGTACTATGATGTTATACTGAGGAATGGAGATGGACCTTTCATATGGTGTACAGTATCTCCTCCTCATTTGTTGGTACTATGATGTTATACTGAGGGATGGAGATGGACCTTTCATATGGTGTACAGTATCTCCTCCTTATTTGTTGGTGCTATGATGTTATACTGAGGAATGGAGATGGGCCTTTCATATAGTGTACAGTATCTCCTCCTCATTTGTTGGAGCTGTGATGTTATACTGAGGAATGGAGATGGACCTTTCATATGGTGTACAGTATCTCCCCCTCATTTGTTGGTACTATGATGTTATACTGAGGAATGGAGATGGACCTTTCATATGGTGTACAGTATCTCCCCCTCATTTGTTGGTACTATGATGTTATACTGAGGAATGGAGATGGACCTTTCATATGGTGTACAGTATCTCCTCCTCATTTGTTGGTACTATGATGTTATACTGAGGGATGGAGATGGACCTTTCATATGGTGTACAGTATCTCCCCCTCATTTGTTGGTACTATGATGTTATACTGAGGGATGGAGATGGGCCTTTCATATGGTGTACAGCATCTCCCCCTCATTTGTTGGTACTATGATGTTATACTGAGGAATGGAGATGGACCTTTCATATGGTGTACAGTATCTCCTCCCTATTTGTTGGTACTATGATGTTATACTGAGGAATGGAGATGGGCCTTTCATATGGTGTACAGTATATCCTCCTCATTTGTTGGTACTATAATGTTATACTGAGGAATGGAGATGGGCCTTTCATATGGTGTACAGTATTTCCTCCTCATTTGTTGGTACTATGATGTTATACTGAGGGATGGAGATGGACCTTTCATATGGTGCACAGTATCTCCTCCTCATTTGTTGGAGCTGTGATGTTATACTGAGGAATAGAGAAGGGTCTTTCAGGTGGTGTACAGTATATCCTCCTTATTTGTTGGGAACATGAAGAGACAGGAATACAGTATTAAAGAAAGCAGCTTATGAAGGCACATTACTGGCCTACAATTTTCAACAGGGTCCTCATCTTATCTGCTGAGTCTCCACCATCAGTACTTATGGGAGTACATTAATAATGTGACAACTTCTGTATATACTTACATGTACTGATATCTAGAGAACGACCCTCCTCTTTAATTGTCCACATCATGCAACCCTCTGTAGATTGCTGATCACTCCTCACATATGACTCATATTCTTCCTTATTTATTGCTATCATATTTTCTCCCTCATCTGTAGACTCCTGATCACATGTAATATAGCTTTGTTCTTCTTTAACATTGACTTTCATAAATGGTTCTTCTACCTACACCCGAAAAATTATAGAAAATAATTACTTACAGAAAACATTAGCAGTAAAATAATAAGCTACATACTGATAACATTTTATATCATGTACAGTACTTTAGACTCAATTTTCAGATATAACCCTGCAACACCACCTACCTGATAATGGTGGGGTATGGTGTCATCTTCCCGGGAATAAAGAGGACGTGTACATCTCTCTGGTAGGTTTCTATTACTGGACCCGTCTGTAGGAAATACACACTGACTAAATAAATTGTCTCTACGTGGTTACCAGATGATGGAGGGATTTAGGTGGACCCTCCGTACTGCTCTCTCCTTTACAAGAGATGAAAGTCTCCTCTTACCCGGTGATGTGAGGGGCGGCTGATTCTCCATCATGATGTCCTTGTAGAGGTTCTTGTGTCCTTCTATATACTGCCACTCCTCCATGGAGAAATAGACGGCGACATCCTGACACCTTACAGGAACCTGACACAAGCAATGATAGAGTCATCATCCAGAAACATCTCCCAGGAATTATGGGACATTGTTTATGTCAAATAATTCCCAGAAGAGCTCACCTCTCCAGTCAGCAGCTCAGAAATGTCCTTGATGATGTCCAACATTTTCTTCTCTTTTTTTCTTGCAGGTCCCGGAGAGTGAGGATCAACCAATGCTGTCAGTCTCTCACCAGATTTCTTCTTTACCACTTCATGTTCCTGTGCAATGACACAGACTATCAGTTATCACTATCTATGTTCTCATCTGATCTCTGGTCAAGTGTGATACCAAAGATAAGTGATATTGGGCTTGATTCACTAAGACAAATAGCATGCCTTATCAGAGTTAACACGCCTTATCAGAGTTAACATGCCTTATCAGAGTTAACACACCTTATCAGAGTAGAGCTACAAACTTATGCCTGCTAATTGGCAATGACAAGAGCTCCACTCGTCCTGCTCTGAGCCCCTGCAGGTCCAATCGCTTTAAAGGACATTATCCCTGCACTTTGATTGGCCCAGTAGGCTGCCTGTCACTTGACAGGAAACTTGACAGGCAGTCTAAAAGCGGGGATAATATCCTTTAAAGTGATTGGACCCGCAGGGGCTCAGGACAGGACGAGTGGAGCTCTTGTCATTGCCAATTAGCAGGCATAAATTCGTAGTGCTCACTACGCTACTTGGATAAGGCATGCCAACTCTGATAAGACGCATTAATGCTGATAAGGTATTAACTCGGATAAGGCATGTTAACTCTGATAAGGCATGCTATTTGTCTTAGTGAATCAAGCCCATTATGTGACATTCCCAGAATCCTCCTTGCTCCACCAAGGACTATGGTATATTACCAACTAGCAAATGCATGCCCACAGGAAGGAGTAGGGCAGGCAAACATTAAGGATTGCAGGAAAGGTGGGTAGGCAAAGAATGTGGGTGATGCTGGGTGGGGAAACTAGGTGTGAACAAGCATATTATGTTGATGGGTTGGACAGGCGAACTGACTGGAAGTGGACATATTAGGCTTTGTGATGGAAGGTTAACAGAAACTGGGGATGGGCAAGACAGATGAACAAGGGAAGCTCATAGTGGGGTGGTAGGGTAGACAAGATGTTATCAGCCCACAGTGGAGGTAAGCACAGTCCATTGATGTGTGTGCGTGGATGTGAGAAAAGATGACGTGGGGATGGAAGAATAGATGATGAGATTAATGTTATGTCACACTCCCGGAATCCTCCTCACCTTTCTACTTAGGTGTGTATTATGCTGTAGGAGATAACAGTGACATTATGGGCCTCTCCCAGAATACACCTGACCTTATCAGTCAGGCATGTATTTTACTAATAGCAGTAAGGTAACAATGACATCATGTGACCTCCCAGAATCCTCCTCACCTCTCCAGTCAGGTGTGAGTTTTACTAATAGAGGTAACAGTGACATCATGTGACCTCACAGAATCCTCCTCACCTCTCCAGCCAGGTGTGCGTTTTATTAACCACTTGCCGACGCGCGTCGGCAAAGTGTTAGCTGCAGGACCAGCGACGCAGATCTGCGTCGCCGGCTGCAGGCTAATTAATCAGGAAGCAGCCGCTCGCGCGAGCGGCTGCTTCCTGTCAATTCACGGTGGGAGGCTCCGTGAATAGCCTGCGGGCCGCCGATCGTGGCTCGCAGGCTAAATGTAAACACAAGCGGAAATAATCAGCTTTGTTTACATTTGTACACGCTGCTAACAGTAGCAGCGTTGTACCAGATCAGCGATCCCCGGCCAATCAGCGGCCGGGGATCGCTGTCACATGACAGGCAGGAGCCTGTTAGAGGCTGCACAGGACAGATCCGTTCCTGTGCAGCCTCCGATCTCCGGGGCAGGGAGGGAGGAGAGGGGGAATCCTGCGGTGGAGGGGGCTTTGAGGTGCCCGCCCCCCACCAGCCACACACAGGCAGGAGCGATCAGACCCCCCCCAGCACATCATCCCCCTAATGGGGAAAAAAGGGGGGCAATCTGGTCGCTCTGCCTGTTGTTTGATCTGTGCTGGGGGCTATAGAGCCCACCCAGCACAGATCTTCTAAAACAGTGCTGGTCCTTAAGGGGGGGGGGGGGGGGGTAAAGGCTGGGTCCTCAAGTGGTTAATAGAGATAAGAGTGATATCATGTGACCTCCCAGAATCTTCCTCACCTCTGCAGTCAGGTGTTTATTTCATTAACAGAGATTTTTTGTCTTCTCACCTCACCGGTCAGCAGGTAGATGATCTCCAGGGTGAGGTTTAATATCCTCTCAGTCACGTGACCCTGATCTTCCTCCATCCTCAGTGACGTGGTCATGTGGTTTTTCTCTGCTAAGGGGTGATAAGGTAAGAATTATATGGACTGCAGGAGGGGTATATTAGGGTGGGGATATATTGCATGTGCTGCACGCTCAGATCAGAGGAAATTAATTATTTTTTCATATGTTATACATCTGGATTCATGTATTAATATAACAACTTTCTACAAACAACCACATGGGAATAGACAGTGCATTTAGTATAGGCAGTCAATAAAAAAGACAGAGGTGAGCATCTGTAGGATATCTGGTGTCTTCTTAAGTACATGATTAATGGATCTTCTCTATTCTTTCAGTTCATTAAAAAAAAAAAAAAAAACTAAGGCAAGTGGGGCTTATAGCAATGCTGTCTCCATGGCCATAAATACTAATGCTGACATGCTGCTTCTGTCATACATGGGTAACTGTTCAGTGGTTAGTTTGTTCCAACAAGATGTACTGATATAATAATTGTACACATCTACTGTAGTAGTATCCTACAACCGTACCTCCAGTCCTGCCAGTCCCCACAATGTCTTCTTTCTATTTCCTCCCATTTCACCTCTGACCCTCAATCCTCTATGGTCCATTCTTCCTTCCTGTGCGTTCCACATGGAAAAACTCAGGCTACCATCTTGTGGCATATAGAGGAAATGCAGCCATCATTACACTGCCTTGTACTACTTCTGATATTACTATTATTTATTGCATTTATAAAGTACCTAGATATTACGCAGTGCTGAACAATTATGGAACGCCTTACCTCAGCAGATCAGGACATCTCTGGATGTGTTTAAATCCTGACTGAAAACCCACCTCTTCAGCTTGAGCTTGGCATTTGCAGAAATATAAATTTCGTTGTGTGAATACTTCATCCTATAATTACCAATTACTGAATCTGAGAGAGCCTAAGCACTTTGAGTCCCATGGGAGATAAGCTCTATAGAAATGTTATTTTTATTGTTGTTATAGATAAATAAGGAGACTAATAACAAGGTACAAGATCAGGCAACATAGTTTAAGTCTTAGAGACCACCTAGTTCAAGTCCAAGTCAGTCCGCAGGAAGGGTACCCAATGAAGAGGGTGCATGATCAAGTTGGACACATTGAAGGGGGGGGGACTCTGCCAGAGGCTTACAATCTAAAGGGAGGGGTTAGGGAGTCTAGGGACACACTAGATACAAGTTGCATGGTAGGTGCTCAGCAGATAAAGTTATGGCATTGATGCAGGGGGTAGACTTAGGGTTGCCAGGTCGGCTGATGGAGAAAACCGGACAGGGGGTGGAGTTAGGGGCGGAGTCAGAAGCGCACTTTTATGTAGAGTGGGGCTAAGCAATGGGCTTTTTAAAAAATGTTTTTTACAGTATTTATATCGCACTGACATCTTCTGCAGCACATTACAGAGTCCATAGCCATGTCACTAACTGTCCTCACCAGTACATGCACATAAGAGACCACTTTTCACCAGTAAATGCACATAATAAGAGACCGCTTTTCACCAGTAAATGCACAAGCATTACACGTAGCAACGTCGGGAAGCGCGGGCTCGGGGGCGGTACTTAAGCTGGCGTAACTTTCGCCGCGTAAGCTGGCTGGCTGTGCCTTTGACTGACAGCCAGGCAGCGAATCAGCGGTCGCGCAGCGGTGGCGGGCCTGTTACCCAAAACGGGCTACACTGACTTCATAATCAAACTGTATTTCAATTGCTGTAATCGTGTTGAGAGACAGCAGTAACATAAGGTTTGACAAGCATGATGTGTGACAGCGTGCTGCTTCTATACAACACCCCCCGAGCTTTGTGTCCCCATCTCTCACTATCTTCCTACCTGGGTTAGTGCTGGCCCCTGTAGCAGATCCGAAGTTGAACGCCATACTGCTGGTGACGAGTCCTGCACAGTTTTGCCGAATTACAAACTGCAGGAAAACCCCGCTCCCACCATCAGGAGACAGCCTCACTACAGACACTGCGCATGCGCACACAAGTTAGCGCGGCATGTCGTACATCACCATGTCTCAACTTTGGAGCCGTACAGGCCGCCATGTTGGAGGCGGATCTCAGTATTGTGATGTGATGACAAACAGGGGCGGTGCCATATCCACAGTAGTGCTTCCCGAATCCCTATTGCTAATCGGGCAGAATGATCTCTGTGACGGTCACGGTGTGACCTGACCTCCGAAACGGCTGATGAACGGATGTTTCGGAGTTACTGGCGGCAAGTGGCAAAAGGCATAAAACCGGACATCTTAATTGTCCGGTTTAACATGCCTTTTTGGACAGGACACAGCGGCCAAAAACCGGACTGTCCGGTCTAAAAACGGACACCTGGCAACCCTAGGTAGACTGTTTTGAAGAGGGGCATTTTGAGGGCCTGTTTGAAAGTGTTGAAGGATGGGACAAGCCTGATTGGTAGTGGAAGGGAGCTCCAGAGAGTGGGGGCAGCCCTTGGGAAGTCCTGCAGACTCCTATAGTAGTGGGGCATGCACAGGGCAGTCAGACGCAGGTCGTTGGAGAATTGGAGGGGCCAGCCGGGTCTATATCTGGGGATGAATTCAAAGATGTAGGTCGTTCAGGTTTTGTGTACAGATTTGTAAGCCACGATTAGAATTTTGAAGGTGACCCTGGAGAGGACAGGGAGCCAGTGGAGGGAATTACAGAGTAGAGTTGTGGATGGGAAGAATCTGTCGCATTCATGATGGATTGTGGGGGGGGGGGGGGGGTGATGTGGTTCAAAGGGACAAAAGGGTGCTGCAGAAGCCAAAGCAGGAGATGATAAGGGCATGAATGAGGAGTTTGACAAATACTGGGGAAGTCAGGGCCATATCTGGCCATTTTGGTGCCCCGGGCACGGCATTTTTCGCCGCCACCAACTCTGTGAATAGGAAGACCATAGCCTTTATAAATTTGTTTTGCAGTCACCAATAACAAAATTGCTAGGTTGTATGTCAAAATAAGTCTATAAAGAATACATAAATTATTACCAGACCACATACACCTATCTGACCCAAACTCACTGAACTCGCAAAACAGACCTTTAATAATTCTTCATAAAGGGTGTGTGTAGCCACTTGATGACTAGTGGAGATCACAGATTACCAATGGGAGCAAATTAGTAAAGCAGGAAGATGCAGACAATGGGGTTGATTCACTAAGCTGCACTGCTACAGCAGTGCAGCTTAATGACAGCAGCAAGTGGTGAATTGGTGATCATTCTCAGCGTATGCTACGCTATGTGCAATTCCCCAGGGCCCCAATCTCCTTAGGGGCCCCACAAGTCAGAGGCTGTAGACATAACAAGCTTACTGTCAGTACAATATGAAAATGTAAAGGGCCCCACATTCATTTCTACCTAGGACCTCATTTTACCTCTTGGGCCCTTGCAAGGTGGGCCCCAAGCTGTCAGGATCACCAAGGGGAGGAAAGGAAAGGGCTGGGAGCATTGGAGCACCCCAAATATTTTTCCGGGGGTTCCAATGATTTGTAGCTAGAGATGGCCCAAACTGTTCCCCGGCGAATAGTTTGCGGTGACACATGGCATGTTCGACCTGCCCCCTGTACATTATAATGGAGCCAAATTTTGACCCCCTCACCCCAGAGTCAGCAGACACATGGCAGCCGATCAGCTATCCCTCCCTCCTGGACCATTCCCCACCTATCAGAAAAGCCAGCACAGCAGCAATTTTGCAGTCTGTGTTTGGCTTCTGTGCTAGACAGATCGGGAAGAGTGTGCTGCTGACAGGGACAGCGTTAGGTAGGCCTGTGTTTTGTGTCCTCAGTGCAGATTCTTGCTGCTACCACATTGTCCAGAACAGCTTAGCCCTTCTTAAAGAGACTCTGTAACAAAAATTGCATCCTGTTTTTTATCATCCTACAACTTCCAAAAGCTATTCTAATGTGTTCTGGCTTACTGCAGCACGTTCTACTATCACCATCTCTGTAATAAATCAACTTATCTCTCTCTTGTCAGACTTGTCAGCCTGTGTCTGGAAGGCTGCCAAGTTCTTCAGTGTTGTGGTTCTGTGATCCATCTCCCCCCTCCAGGCCCCTCTCTGCACACTGCCTGTGTATTATTTAGATTAGGGCAGCTTCTCTCTTCTCTCGCATCTTTTACAAGCTGGATAAATCCTCTGAGCTGGCTGGGCTTTCACATACTGAGGAATTACATACAGGCAGAGCTGTCTGCACTCTGCAGGAAGAAACTGCCTGACACTTCAGTGGAAGATAGCTGCAGGGGGAAAGAAACACACAAATGATCTCTTGAGATTCAAAAGGAAGGCTGTATACAGCCTGCTTGTGTATGGATGTATTTTCTATGTGCGGACATACTGTACATCAACCTACTTCCTGTTTTGGTGGCCATTTTGTTTGTTTATAAACAAACTTTTAAAAACTGTTTTTAACCACTTTTAATGCGGCGAGGAGCGGCAAAATTGTGACAGAGGGTAATAGGAGATGTCCCCTAACGCACTGGTACGTTTACTTTTGTGCGATTTTAACAATACAGATTCTCTTTAAGGCTGATACATTGTTTTTATTACTATTGTATTGCTCTTCTGTGTCCCGTACACAAGTTAGCTGTTGGAGGCAGGTCTGCTGGTCCTAGCAGTGCACTGACCATAACCCAATAATCCTTCACCACCACTACTGGCATCTAGTATCCACTACTGCCCCCTGTATAAGGCCTCAGTGCAGAATCAGTGTTTTTTTGGTCATTTAACTATCAATGAACTACCTCAGCCTGACCATAGAGGCTGGAAAATCGCGATCGACTGCACCTCCACGAACGTGCACACAAGCACGACGGCTACTACACACCACTACACAAAGATTGTCGCTGAGAAGACTAACATTTATGTCCTGGAGGTGTCAACTAGCAAAAACAATTATTTGCTCACATGACGTTATCACTGAAGCTCTTCGTGGTTGTTTGTGGTGCGTTTGTCAATGTGAATCGGGCCTAACCCTTACACTACCTTATCATGTACACATGCCGGAGGTTTTAAAGCACTTAATTCCACAAATTTAGGAATGTACTGTGATTTCTGCCCTTTAGAGATTAAAACACGACTTTGCATCAACTCCGTAATTTTTGGTGGGACTTTTGCCATGGATCCCCCTCTGGCATGCCCCTGTCCAGGTGTTGGACCCCTTGAAACAACTTTTCCATCACTTTTGTGGCCAGAAACAGTCTCCATAGGTTTTAAAATTCACCTGCCCATTAAAGTCTATGGCGGTTCGCCTGTTTGAGGACTTTTGCGGAAATTCGCGGTCCAGGTTCGCAAACCAAAAATCTCCCAAATCTCCTCCTCTGTTTTTACAGCGCTCGAGTGAGACGTCAGTAAAGCAATGCCACTGTTACAGCAGTAACAACGTACGTGAATACAGTAGGGTCCTGGTTATCCAGAACTCAACTAACCAGAAGTCTCAACCAACCAGAAGTCTCAACCAACCAGCACATATCACCGGCAGTACTCACAGTGGTGAAGACCACTTCTTAGGCTGTTTGTGGGCTCTGCTGTGCTTAACCCATTAGCAGCCTCGGGCGTGTTTACTTGCTTGAGACACTCCCATAACCCCTTTGCCCCCACCAAGTGGCTTTTGCAACGATGACAACATCTGCTGGATCCCGGTTATAATCGTACTTCGAAAAATTACAGCATAGTCTTAATTGGTCGCTACAATTATCCATTCTTGGAATACGCCTGTGCCATCAGGCAGGAAAAAATTCATTGATGGAATAACCTGGTCATTTACTATATTCCGGTAGTGAGCTTACTAGAGTGACCTCATTCTTTGTGCACATAATGTTGCTAAACCTAGATCTTTACCGACTGTAGAAACCACTGCTAAAACAAGGTGGCGACCTTTTGGGGGAACCGGCAGTGTATTAGACCAGATAAATGAAACCTTCATATCACCGAACTTTCAAAAAATAAATAAATAAACCTGGGATAGCTCTGGTGGATGAGGATAGGCTGAGGTGTGCCTAACTCCTTAGCCACTGCAGTTCTGGGTCTCTGGTTGGAATCCCAGCTAGGGCGCTTAGTATCTGCATGGAGTTTGTATGTTCTTCCCGTGTCTGTGTGGGTTTTTTCCAGGCACTCCTGTTTCCTCCCACAACCCAAAAACATACTAGATACAAAAAAAAAAAAAACACAACTCCCACATCTCCTCCTAATACATACCATGATAAATACACTTCACCAATTGCTAGCGAAAAGCTAAGCAAATAGCGGTTGGCTTATTGCAAATAAATCATGCCTGTTCAGTTCAATGTCTAACCACTATACTAGGGCTTGTGGTTCTAGAGTCCTCCTATGCAATTCCCCATCATTATACAAAATGAACCTTTACAGAGATCTGACAGCTTCACTGAACAGTGCTTGGTTTATGGGCATCTTATCACAACTCTTGGGATCCTGGGATGAAATAATCAGCTGTTTATGAGATGTCCGGATGCCTTAGAAACGATGGTATAGATCAAAGCTGACAACAAGCATCACGTTAGAACTGACGTCAACATTAATTTGCTGCAATGTGATCAGCAGGCGTCCTATAGATGGGCATTTGGGCACCCGATGTGGCCAGTAGCCAATACTACATAATATTTAATGGCTTTGGCTACGACTATCAGTCATTTGGGAGCCTGATTTTAGGTGTTAGGGAACTGGCGCTCTACCTTAGGCCACTTCCTTTTTTGACCTCTGGCCAAGTTGTACTCCTAATAGATAACCTAAAACACGCTGCCTCTAGATAGGAATATTGACCTCGCCCAATGGTCCTCCACTTCCACCCACAAAGACGACCACACTCTTGACCTTGTCTTTACCCGCCTCTGTTCTATTTCAAGCTTTCATAACACTCCGCTTCCCCTCTCAGACCACAACCTTCTTACCTTCTCAATCAATTCTTCTCTACCGTTAACTCCTCCAACACTACACCATACAGTCACGCGCAGGAATTACCGCAACCTGGATGTGAATTCCCTGACTGAGGCCTTGGAACCTCTAAGTACCCTGTCTTCCTACACTGACCCTGAGGCAGCATCCAGTTACTTATTTAATGTAGTCTCCTCTGCCATGAATTCAGCCGTTCCACTCACCACCACCCGCCCCCGCCAAACTAACCGGCAGCCCTGGCTCACTGAACAAATCAAACAGCTGAAAAGGCACTCCAGGGTGGCAGAAAGATGCTGGAGAAAAAGCACTGCTGTAGAAGACTTCAATCACTATAAACAAACTATGCAGGAGCTCAGGGATGCCCTCACTTCTGCTAAGCAGTCTTATTTCTCCTCGCTCATTTCCTCACAGTCTCACAACCCAAAACAATTATTCAACACCTTTAACTCCCTACTTCGTCCCCCACCTCCTCCCCCTACCACATGTCTGTCAGCCGACAACTTTGCATCATACTTTACAAGCAAGATTGATGCAATACGTAATAGCTTTAACGCGCAACCATTTTTACCAGCACAGCCGTCACCTATAAATTCCTTCTGTCCGCCTGCACCCTCACCCACCACTAACTGCCTCCCCCCCGCTCCACAAGACCAGTCTCCCACTCTAACATCTTTCACCACACTAACTGATCAGTGTCTTTCCTCACTAATCTCCAAAGCGCATCTCACTACCTGTGCCCTGGACCCCATTCCCTCTCATCTAATCCCCCAGCTTTCCTCCTCCTTTAATCCCGCTCTAACAACTCTATTCAACCTTTCTATCTCCACTGGCACTTTTCCTTCCTTATTCAAACAAGCTATCATCACACCACTAATCAAAAAACTCTCTCTTGATCCAACTTCTCTATCCAACTACCGTCCTGTCTCGCTCCTCCCCTTTGCTTCTAAACTGCTGGAACGTCACATCCATTCAGAATTGTCTGCCTTTCTCTCTACCAACTCCTTACTTGACCCCTTTCAATCTGGATTCCGCACACACCATTCCACTGAAACTGCCCTCACGAAAGTTGCTAATGACCTACTGGTAGCTAAATCCAAAGGCCAGTTCTCTATTCTAATACTCCTTGACCTTTCCTCTGCCTTTGACACGGTTGATCATGCTCTGCTTCTGCAGACACTGTCATCTTTAGGAATCAAGGGACAAGCACATTCCTGGATCTCCTCTTATCTCTCTGGACGCTCTTACACTGTCTCCTTCTCTAACACCAAGTCCTCTCCACACCCACTGTCTGTTGGTGTACCTCAAGGCTCTGTTCTTGGGCCACTTCTTTTCTCAATCTACACCCGTGGCCTGGGACAACTAATTAACTCTTTTGGCTTCCAGTATCACCTTTATGCGGATGACACCCAAATCTATCTCTCAGCTCCTGACCTGTCCTCACTACTATCCAGAGTCCCCGACTGTCTACGTGCCGTTTCTGCATTCATGTCCTCCCGCTTCCTCAAACTCAACATGACTAAAACGGAAATTGTGATTTTTCCACCATTGCTATCTACACCCCCACCAATTGCAACCATAACGGTAGACAACACCCCAATAACCTCAACCACTAAGGCCCGCTGCTTGGGGGTTATACTTGACTCAGAGCTCTCCTTTAAACCTCACATTGCCTCATTAACCACCACCTGCTATTTCCAGCTCAAAAATATATTCCGTATCCGTCCCTTCCTCACACAAGAGGCCACCAAAATGCTTGTTCATGCCTTAATCATCTCCCGCCTAGACTACTGCAACACCCTGCTCTGTGGCCTACCAAAAAACAGGCTAGCTCCTCTCCAATCCCTTCTAAATGCAGCGGCCCGCCTCATTCACCTTTCCACACGCTCTTCTGATGCAGCCCCACTGTGCCATTCTCTCCACTGGTTACCCATTACCCAGAGGATCCAGTTCAAACTCCTGACTCTAACATACAAAGCCCTCCACGAGTTGTCTCCTCCATACATCTCCTCACTAATCTCAAGATATTGTCCCTCCCGCAACCTTCGCTCCTCCCAAGAAATTCTCCTGGCCTCTAAGCTGATCACCTCCTCTCATGCTCGCATCCAGGACTTTACACGAGCATCAGCCCTTATCTGGAACTCTCTTCCACAGCCTGTACGTCATGCTCCAAACCTGGACATCTTCAAACGCACTCTTAAAACACACCTTTTCAGACAAGCTTATAACATTCTATAGCCCTTTATTTACTTATTTGTCACAATGTAATCAGAGGCAAAGAATCACTGCCTCATCCATCCTCCACCCCCTTACCTAGTGTGTCCCCCACTACCCATTAGATTGTAAGCTCGCAAGGGCAGGGTCATCCTCCTAATGTTTACTGTTTTTGTAACAATATTTGTGCTGCTTGGAACTCTGCTGTATATTTGTTAGTTGTATCTATGTTCCCCTTGTCGTCTTATTGTGCTTTGTAAAGCGCTGCGGAATATGTTGGCGCTATATAAATAAAAAATAATAATAATAATAATAATAATTGTATACTACCCCACCTCTTGTTTCCCCCCATCCCATTAGATTACAAGCTCACAAGGGCAGGGCTCTCTCACCCTTTTGTGTCTTGGAATTTGTTACACATTTGTTCATATTAACTTTAACACTTAAATTACCAAGTCTGTATTTTTTACCGTCTCTGTATTTTGTATATTGGTGTATACCATTATTTGTATTATTATGCACCCCATGTTTGTTTCTTAATTTGTACAGCGCCACGGAATATGTTGGCATTTTATAAATCAATAATAAAAATGTATAAGGTAAGAGATCACCAACAACTGTCCCACTGGTCATCTATACTGTATATCTAATACACAGTTGTAATCATGCACGGCATGGACGCAATCACTGCACACGCATAACTGACACAGCTGTACTTGCGCATGCAGCAGCTTTGCCCTATAGAATGGGAGTTTTATCTTCCACCCTTTGGTTGTTTTCATAGCCAGAAATATGTCAGCAGCTTACACTACAATTCTGGTAATTCCTTCAGTCATCCTCAGTCAATGCATACTGCGCATGTACGGTACAGCCACACCCGCGCCCCTACCGCGATCCCATTGCTGGGGGTGTTCTATGCCTACGTAGGGCCAGCATACCAGCAGATGTCCCTCCTCCCTGTGGGAGGACTGTAACATTGCATTTCAATTTTAACAGTACCTTTTCACTGCGTTTTTGAGGCTTTTTCAATTGCAAACTTCTGCAAGGATGAAAATGAAAAATTATCTCCTAGGAGAAAACGTAGGAGAAAGTTAATTGAATAAGAGCCAATAGGGAAAATGCACAAAACATTGGTAATACTAAAGTGCACAAATAATACCTTGACTTCCGTCTGCAGTACCAGAAGTAACGCTATAAGCTTGCCTCTGGGTACTTGAGTAATATGATCGTTGCTATGGTAACACGCGTTACTAACAGTGATGCTCATCAGTAACACACACTACCGTAGCGACGGTCACACTAGCGAGTCACGCCAATAGCGTACTACAGTACTGCAGGTGGAAGTGAAGGTAATATTGCCGTGAGCTGTGTGTGCCCCGCAGTATTACCAATGTTTTGTGCATCAACCCTACTGACTGCGAATTTGAGTTTGAGGCAAGTTACAGAGCTAGTTAATTACTTCCAGATTTTAGGGTCTAAAAGCGGTGCAATGTTCTCACAAGCTTTTAGACCCTAAAAGCAGCAAAAAAATCTTAGTACCGCTAGCTAGACCTGCCTGTTACTCATCTCCCCTGGATCCAGCACTGCAGTTCTCCCTACGTCCACCGGGTGGCACTCTACCCATATAATGAGATTGCGAGCCTCCAAGAACCAGAAGAAGAATGGCTGCCAGCATCTGGATCCCAGGGGATGCGCACACGCTCTGCATATGCCTGCCGGGGGCTACCCTGAGTCAGGCTCGGGATTACTGCTCTGAGCTAACTTGGGGTTACAGCTACAGCTAAGGAGGTTAATATAGTGTGCATTAAGGACAGTGAGTTGACAGAAACTCTTACCAATGGCATGAATAACACAAAGTATTAAAACTTCAGAGTTTTATTACAACATGGAGGTCATAAACCACATACAAGGATAAACATACAGTTGCCATGGTCTCCAGAAACTTTATATAACATTTCTTCATCCAGCTTCCAGTCCAGGAAAGAGTGATGGATGATGGGAGATTTCTCCCAGCATGACTTGTCATGTCCAGACATCCATCACATCCATACAGCAGCAGCTGGCTCTGATACATTTTCTACACATAATTTATTGCAAACAAATGGAGGTTATCAGTTTAAAAATGTGGAACAAGGTGTACAGCCCGCTTTTAAAGGGGAACTGAAGAGAGAGGTATATGGAGGCTGTCATGTCTATTTCCTTTTAGACAATACCAGTTGCCTGGCAGCCCTGCTGATCCTCTGCCTCTAATACTATTAGCCATAGCCACTGAACAAGCATGCAGCAGATGAGGTGTTTCAGTGGTTCAGACTTATAAGTCTGATCTGACAAGACTAGCTGCATGCTTGTTTCTGGTTTTAATCAGATACTACTGCAGAGAAATAGACCAGCAGGGCTGCCAGGCAACTGGTATTGATTAAAAGGAAATAAACATGACAGCCTCCATGTAGCTCTCTCTTCAGTTCCCCTTTAAAGAGGCCCTGTAGTGACATATAGGAGAATGCAGAAAATTATTCAGGATACCCACTTACTCGCCACTTACAGGGTTTACCAAAGTTTAGCTTCTAGCTTGTCGCCATGCCCCCTAGCACAAGGGAGTGCCTTGCCGTGCCGGCAAGTAATTTAAACTTTATTTTGTACAAAATAATCATTTTAAAAACTCACTAATCTACAAAAAAATTAAAGCCAATCATTTACCAATAAAAGTTGGATGAATGTACCAAGCTTAAAGAGACACTAAAGCGGAAAAAAAAATGATGATACAATGAATTGGTCGTGTACTACGGATAATTACTAGAACATTAGTAGAAAAGAAAATATTCTCATATTTTTATTTTATATTTTCCGTCATATAGTTTTTTTAATAACACTGCATCATTCTCTAATATTTGTAGTTTACACACTACTCAGCATTATAAATGATTTTACAGAGCAGGCCAGGGAACTGTACTCTGCAGGAAAAAAAACAACACAGTGCAAGACACTTGAGATAATAAGCTTCAGAAGCTCAATGGCTCTTTTGCATAGATAACAACTGGAGTTTCTTAACACTTGCTGTACTGGAAACAAAATTAGACTCAGGTCTCTGCTCCTAATGTTTTATTTCTTAGCTGTACTACACATACAAATCATTATATCATCATTTTTTTTCCGCTTCAGTGTCTCTTTAAGGGCCCATTTCCACTATCGCGAATTCGAATGCATTTCCCGCATGCAAATTCGCATAGGCAATACAAGTGGATGGGGCTGTTTCCACTTGTCAGGATTTCTTTGCGGTTTTGTGTGCAGGAAAAATCTGCACGGCAGAGCCATCAGAATTCGCTCGCCGCACACCGCCAAGCGATTTGCATACAATGTATTTAATAGGAAACTCGCATGCGGTTTCGGTATGTGAATTTTACCGCGAATTCGCATACGATTTCGCATAAAACCAATGTAAAAGCGCACAGGCATTGACATGGTTAAATTTGCATACATACAAACATATGCGAAAACGTATGCAAATTCGCGGTAAAATTTGCATACAAATGCTAAAGAATCCGCATGCGAATTCATTACCGCAGTTTCTGCGATGATTCCGCATGGCACAAGTGGAAACGGGCCCCAACTGATCGCCAATCTGGTGACTTGGTCAGCATTTCCTTTATATTGTTTTTTTGATATTGATACACCATCTAGGCTGTTAGTCTTTAGTAGGGAAGTGTAGCGTCAGACCAATGGGGAATGAGCAGGTAGTATGTGATTGCTAAGGAAGATCTGGGGGATCTATGGAATGGTGCAGCAAGTCATTTCCTTCTCTGTTTAATTAAAACAGCAGTTTATTTTTCTTTTCACAAAACTATGTTGTGTTGAATAAATATATTTAAAAAAATTGGTGCTCTATAGCAGTCCACATACTCTACAACCTGCGAAACACAGGAAAATGCATGTGCTGGCAATACCGCAGAAATGCCCGCGCCAGCACCAGCGTTTCATGGAAATGAGAGGACTTGCTGGCCGTTGTGAATAATCTGGTGTATCACAAGGCATCGCTTCTGAGAGAAGGTTTCCCCACACTCTGAACACAGGTACGGACGCTCACCTGTGTGAATCTTCCGGTGTCTATGAAGGTGAGCTTTCTGAATGAAGCTTTTCCCACAATCAGAACAGGAAAAAGCGCGTTCGCCTGTGTGATAGATCTGGTGTCTACGAAGTCCATCTTTATGAGTGAATCCTTTCCCGCACGCTGGACAAGAAAATGAAGGGAACATCTTCTGTTCATCGAGAAGCCCCGTATTCTGTTCCTCAACAAGACTCTGCTCCCCAAAATGCTCCTTATTTTGTTCCTCAAGGTGCCCAGTCTTCTGTTCCTCTTCATACTCCTTCTCTTCCTCCAGAATCCTCTTTTTCTTCTTCTCAAGAATCTCCTTCTTCTGTTCCTCAATAATCTTATGCTCCTCAAGATGCCTTTTCTTGGGATTACACTTTTTCTGTTCCTTAGGATGCCCCTTCATCTGCTCCTCAGGAAGCCCTATGTTATGTTCCTCAGAAACCCCCTTCTTCTGCTCCTCAGGATGTCCCATGGTCTGTTTCTCATGCTTAGAACAACCCACTGACTTATCCACATGGTGAAGATTCGTAATGTTTCCTCCTGGAGAATGTTGTGTGATGTCATTACCTTCTAAATCATAAACTGGAAATAAAATAACAATTTCCTCTGAGGTGTTCCCGACATCATGTCCACCTATCAGGGGCCAAACAGAAAAGGGGTTAAAGTGCATTTATTCATTCTGTTCTTTATTTGGTGGTTGTGTATATAAAAGGAACTACACACTATACAATACAGTGAACAAATAAGACATGAAAGGACCACTATTCCTAATCAATATTTGATCAATAAAGCAATCACTCACAGATTAAAGAGGGCACTCATTTTTACTAAACATTTTCTGGATTTGATGCTTTTATTAAAGTTAAAGGACAACCACTATAGTTTGAAATGAATACATGCTACCATGATTAAATCCCATGTATTTTATTTGCCCATTTGTCCCGCTTATTACACCATTTAAATTATGTCTCTATCACAATGTATGGCGCCGATATTTTATTTGGAAATAAAGGAGCATTTTTTCAATTTGCGTCCATCACTATTTACAAGCTCATAATTTAAAAAATTATATTAATATACTTATTTGACATGCATATTTAACCGTTTTCCGACCGCGTCATGCCGATGGGCGTGGCCGCGGCGGCAGCTCCAGGACCGCCCAACGCCGATTAGCGTAAAGTCCTGGGGCTGTAATTTGCATGAGATCGCACGCATGCTGCGCGCACGCATCTCATGCTCGGAGGGCGGAGCTCCGCCCCCTCTTCAGTCTCCGAGCGGCAATACTGTTAGACGGCGACCACGCCGTCTATTTACACTGTGCAGCGCTGCTCCCCCTGGGGGACAAGAGAGCGATCGCCGTAATTGGCTGGCTGTGGGGAGGGAGGGAGGGAGGGAGGGAAGGGATTTAAAGAAACAGGGATTTTTATAAAAAAAAAAACAAACAATAATATTTATTATAAAAAAAGAAACAAACATGGGGGGAGCGATCAGACCACACCAACAGAGAGCTCTGTTGGTGGGGAGAAAAGGGGGGGGGGGGGGAAATCACTTGTGTGCAGTGTTGTGCGGCCCTGCAGCTTGGCCTTAAAGCTGCAGTGGCCAATTTTACTAAAAATGGCCTGGTCACTAGGGGGGTTTAGCCCTGCTTTCCTCAAGAGGTTAAAAAGTTAAGACCCTTAGGTAACTATTTATGTTTTTTTATTATTATTATTATTGTATTTTTTATTTATTTTTTTTATAAAAAAATTTTATTTGAGTATTTTTTGTTGTGTGAGGGAAACAGCTAATTTTAAATGTTAAAAATATATTAATTTAATAGAAAGTGGTTGTGGGTGTAGTTTTACTATTTGGCCACAAGATGGCCACAGTCAAAAAGTCCTGGGAGTGATCGATCTCGCTCCCAGGAAGAAGAATGAAGACGGGAAACTTTTTGAGCTCAGAAAAACAGCAGCGTCTGAAGAGACGCTGTCGGCTTTTTTGCAGTGGGCTTCGATCAGTGAAAGGGATCTATAATCCCTTTCATTGATCGCTGGGCTAACGGCCGGCAGTGGGAGCGCGCGTGGCCCGTGGGAGTGTGCACAGCTCAACTGGATGAGAATGTTCGTCCAGTTGGGCTTAAGTGGTTAAACAATAAAATTATTAAACAAAAACAGTCCACATGTTCACGCTAACAGTGACTATAAATAGTGATAAGCAGAACATGCAAATTTTAACAAACCCAAAAAGAAAAAAGAATGCAGTCAAATATTGCTGCACGTCAATTGGCCTGGAGCTGATTAACTAACCAATAGTTAGATGCTCTGATTGACTAAACTTCTACCCCTAGGTCAACAGAAATGGACCATATGAAGTACAGTATCACCCCCCCCCCCCCCCCCACCCCCCCCCCCCATTTGTTGGTATTATGATGTTATACTGAGGAATGGAGATCGGCCTTTCATATGGTGTACAGTATCACTCCTCCTCATTTGTTGGTACTGTGATGTTATACTGAGGAATGGAGATGGGCCTTTCATATGGTGTAAAGTATCTCCTCCTCATTTGTTGGTACTATGATGTTATACTGAGGAATAGAGATGGGCCTTTCATATGGTGTACAGTATCTCCTCCTCATTTGTTGGCGCTATGATGTTATACTGAGGAATGGAGATGGGCCTTTCATATGGTGTACAGTATCTCCTCCTCATTTGTTGGTGCTATGATGTTATACTGAGGAATGGAGATGGGCCTTTCATATGGTGTACAGTATCTCCTCCTCATTTGTTGGTGCTATGATGTTATACTGAGGAATGGAGATGGGCCTTTCATATGGTGTACAGTATCTCCTCATTTGTTGGTACTATGATGTTATACTGAGGAATGGAGATGGGCCTTTCATATGGTGTACAGTATCTCCTCCTCATTTGTTGGTACTATGCTATACTGAGGAATGGAGATTGCCTTTCATATGGTGTACAGTATCTCCCCCTCATTTGTTGGTACTATGATGTTATACTGAGGAATGGAGATGGACCTTTCATATGGTGTACAATATCTCCTCCTCATTTGTTGGTACTATGATGTTATACTGAGGAATGGAGATTGCCTTTCATATGGTGTACAGTATCTCCTCCTCATTTGTTGGTACTATGATGCTATACTGAGGAATGGAGATGGACCTTTCATATGGTGTACAGTATCTGCTCCTCATTTGCTCTTAGCATGACTTTGAAATACTAAATGTAAAAAGGTTAATACTAATACTATCCTCCTATCTACATAGTACTTTTCACCATCCTTCCCTCTTCATGACACAGTAATATTTTTAAAAAATCCTTAATATTTGTAGGTTTCTTGGGGGAGGAACAGATCTGCGACTCTGTTTTGTGTTTACTACTTACCTACTTTGGAAACTAAAGAAGATCCGTCCTCTTTAACTGTCACAATCATTTGACTGTTCTCCATAGACTTATGATCAGGCCTCACATATCTCTCTTCTTCTTCTTTGATTGTCCTCATCATATTATCCTCCTTCATAGTCTGCTCATTACTCCTCACATACATCTCTTCTTCTTCTTTTTTAATTGTCATCGTGTCACCCTCCTCCATAGACTGCTGATCACTCCTCACATACTTCTCTTCTTCCTCTTTAATTGTCCTCATCATGTCACCCTCCTCCATAGACTGCTGATCACTCCTCACATACCGGTACTTCTCTTCTTCCTCTTTAATTGTCCTCATCATGTCACCCTCCTCCATAGACTGCTGATCACTCCTCACATACTTCTCTTCTTCCTCTTTAATTGTCCTCATCATGTCACCCTCCTCCACAGACTGCTGATCACTCCTCACATATGTCTCTTCTTCTTCCATTTTAATTGTCCTCATCATATCACCCTCCTCCATAGACTGCTGATCACTCCTCACACACTTCTCTTCTTCCTCTTTAATTGTCCTCATCATGTCACCCTCCTCCATAGACTGCTGATCACTCCTCACATATGTCTCTTCTTTTTCCACTTTAATTGTCCTCATCATATCACCCTCCTCCATAGACTGCAGATGACCCCTCACATCCATTTTTTCTTCCTCCTCTGTAACTGCAATCTTCATAATCATTTCCCCACCCTTAAGCAACAACAAAAAAAATCTTTAGCATCTCAGCACTAAAATGGAGCAACACCGAATACTACAATTTCCAAAAGCAGTGGTTCTCAGACTCTATCAGGTGAAGGCACCCTTGGTTACTTAGACATTTTTCAAGGCATCCCTTTGGCACACAGGAGGCTTGACAGCAGCTGTTCCCGTGCACTGGCTGGATTCTTGCTAGAGCTCGGGGCACAGACGCTGTATTAAGTCACATCTGAGCATGGCTGCTGCGGTGCTCACATGCAACATGCCTGATGTGCCTCCACTGTTAGGCAGCCCCTCTCCCCAGTATAGTTGTGCCTCCAGTATTAAACAACCCCTCCTCCCCAGTATAGTTGTGCCTCCAGTATTAAACAACCCCTCCTCCCCAGTATAGATAGCCAGATATGTCTCCTGTATTAGTTACTCCCCTCCTTAGTATAGATAGCAGATGTTCACCCAGTATTAGATAGCCCATTTTCCTAGTATAGGAAGTCAGACATGTTGTGCTGTCGCAGCACCTATGAAACATGCTCACAGCAAAGGAGGATGCCAAGGCACCGACTTTGAGAAACACTGTCCACAGGTATTTAATTTGAATAATAGAGCTTTGGTTCTACCTACCTGGTAATGGTGGGGGATAGTGTGATCCTCCTGGGGACAATCTCGGTAATAAAAAGGACCTGTACATCTCTCTGGTGGGTTTCTGTTACTGGATTCATCTGTAGGAAACACACGCACACTGACTAAATACATTGACACCATTAATTATCAGATGATGGGGGTTCTAGGTGGACCCTCCACACTGCTCTCTCCTTTACAAGAAAGTCTCCTCTTACCCGGTGATGTGAGGGGCGGCTGATTCTCCATCATGGTGTCCTTGTAGAGGTCCTTGTGTCCTTTAAAATTCTGCCACTCCTGCATGGGGAAAACAGCAACATTCTAACACCTTATAGGAACCTGGCACACAAAATAATACAATCACCATCGAGACACACTCCTTGTTGTTATTGTTAAATGTCCCAAATCTCCCAGCACTGCTCACCTTTCCTGTCAGCAGCTCCATCATCTTGCAGATGACCTCTAGAATCTTTTTGTAATCTTTCTTGGATGTCAGGTAGTGAAGTGGAAGCACTGCGTTCGGGTATCGGCAATGGAGATGGCTGATGGGTGTATTTAGGTCAGCAGATGTCTTTTTTACGACTTCATAGTCCTGCGTAAAATCAAACCATTATAATGATTGTTGGATACTCTCCCAGAATTCACTTCTCATGTCATGTTAGTGTTTCAGTAAATGTGACAAGAGTGACATCACTCGCTCCCAGAATCCTCCTCACCTCTCCAGTCAGCAGGTAGATCACCTCCAGGGTCAGGTCTAATATTCTCTCAGCCACATGACTCCAGTCTTCATCCATCCTCAGCGATGTGGTCATGTGATCTGTGCAGAAAACTGAACATTACTTGCATTGCAGGTCTTTGACTACCCTTATTTTCTCTATTATTGCTTCTTGTTAGTCACCTGTTTCTGAACTACAAACTAGTAGAACAGAAGAGATAACCCCAGTAAACACAATACACAGTTTTGAGCAATGATTTTATTTAGGGGGGGAGGGGAGTTCTGGAATGCCCATATCACCTATGTGAAAATAATAAGTATGCCTTCACAGTGACCATTAGTGCCCACTCACTTGCCCTTCCTACAGACTGACTGTGGGCATGGCTTCAGCTAGCAGAGCAACAGACTCTGTATGGCCATGTGACTGAAGGGGGATGGTTAGCAGAGCAACAGACTCTGTATGGCCATGTGACTGAAGGGGCATGGTTCAGGCCAACAGAGTGAACAAGCAGCTGGAGATTGTAAAGGAGAAGGTGAGTATCTATAAACTGGTGCACCAGATT
Organism: Hyperolius riggenbachi; assembly: GCF_040937935.1. NCBI lineage: Eukaryota > Metazoa > Chordata > Amphibia > Anura > Hyperoliidae > Hyperolius > Hyperolius riggenbachi. The sequence goes on along the minus strand of NC_090655.1, from coordinate 249,218,950 downwards.
TTTTTTTTAATTAAGTAAAAACTTTTTATGTATTTTTGAGGTACAATTAATTTGAAATAGTGTTCTATTAAACAAGTAAAAAAAAAAAAAATTTGCCCCCGGATTTGGACTTCAAAGGATATCCGAAGCGATTAATAAAATCTTCTTCCAGCCCCTAGAAGTCACGTGTGTCCCTTGCCGCAGCTCCGGGATCCTGCTGGCAGCCTCTAACGATTGCTGACCCCAATGGGTCAGCGTCTTCTATGCATGCAGGGGCGTGCGTACCCGTGCCGCATACAGAAGCACCCACATTATCAGGAGAGTACTGCACAGGCGCTGTAAGTACCCGTTGATGTGGGTGCATGCCCCTGTATGTGCAGAAGACGCTGACCCATTGGGGGACGGCGATCCTTCAGAGGCTGCCAGCTGGACACCAGGAGCTGCGGCAAGGAGACACACGTGACCTCTAGGGTTTGGAGAAGTCCCAGGTATGGTAAAGATAAATTTTACCTCATCGCCTCGGATATCCTTTAAGTAAGGGTTCACATTTGTTCAAAGAAAATGTTGCATAGTGCACATTTATCCCGCATGCAGAATTCACATCACATGCATATCAGCCCATTGCTGTTTGATTCAATGCAAATCCGCATGCAGGGAAAGCGCATGCAATCTTTATAGGTATGACCCAGCCACCATCCATGGTATTCTATCTGTCATGAAGCTGATCACTACCATTATCTGATGCCTACACTGTCATGCAATCTCCCCATATTGTGAATCATGCCAGACTAGACTGTAATGTTTCATCATTTAACATAAATGGACAATAAGAAACAGTACATCTTAAAGGGAAGGTCCAAGCAAAAAAAAAAAATGAGTTTAACCTGGGGCTTCTACCAGCTCCATGTAGCCATCCTGTGCCCTCATAGTCACTCACTGCTGCTCCAGTCCCCTGCTGGCAGCTTTCTGACCTCGGAGGTCAGGGCCGCATTGCGTACATTTTTACGCATTCCCGCTAGTGCAGGAACATTAACCATATACATTTTTACGCGTTAGTGGATGCAACGCATACATTTTGTGTTCCTGCACCTAGCTGGAATGCGTAAAAATGTATGCAATGCGGCCCTGACCTCCGAGGTCAGAAAGCTGCCAGCGGGGGACTGGAGCAGCAGTGAGTGACTACGAGGGCACAGGATGGCTACATGGGGCTGGTAGAAGCCCCAGGGTAAAGTGAAACTTATTTTTTTTTTTGCTTGGACCTTCCCTTTAATTCAGGAAACAGAAGGTGCTCATTAACAGCCCTATTATGTCACAGCACAGCTCCATGCCCTGTCTTCTCTGTGTTTTTGCTACAGTAGTGTAAAATAATCATGTATTTACCTTCTTTGGTGCCAGTCCTAACAATGTCTCCCCTCTACTTCCGCCCACTTCACCTTTCTCTGCGTCTCAATTACTTCCTATTTAGATCGCCACCTAGTGGAAAATAGGGAAACTGCACTCTGCACGGTATCGATTGTTGTTGAACGTCAGGGAGTGAGGTGAAGGCACTGTGATGGGGGATAGACCACACTGAGACAGCTGAGGGCTGAAGCGACCTAAAAAAAAAAGACTTGGATACTCACCTAAGCAGAGGGCAGGTGTTGTGTCTGATTACGCTGCCCCTAAGATTTAAGCTGCCGCGCATGCTGAGTATCAAAATCGTGTAGAATTACACTGCATCGCGTGACATGTCCTCTGGAGCAGGGACGGATCAAGACCAAGTTGCGCCTGGGCAAGGTCAGGTTTTGGCGCCTAAAGGTCAGGTTTTGGCGCCTAAACTGCCATTCATTTTGCCGCCTTTTTAAGAATTCAACAAACTGCGCCTGGGGCAAGATACCTGCTTGCCCCCCCCCCCCCCCCCCCCCCCCCCCTAGATCCGTCCCTGCTCTGGAGGCTTAGCACATGCGCAGATGCAGTATTTTTAAGCTGCCCCTGAGCTCCACAGGCTTCTGTATATACTTACTTGTACTGATACTGATATCTAAAGAACGTTCCTCCTCTTTAATTGTCCACATCATGCAACCCTCTGTAGATTGCTGACCACTCCCTCACATATGCCTCATATGTCCTTTTTGATTGCTATCATATTTTCTCCCTCATCTGTAGACTCCTGATCACATGTAATATAGCCTTGTTCTTCTTTAACATTGACTTTCATAAATGGTTCTTCTACCTAAACCCGCAAAATGATAGAAGATAATTACTTACAGAAAACATTAGCAGTAAAATAATAAGCTACGTACTGATAACATTTTATATCATGTACAGTACTTTAGACTCAATTTTCAGATATAACCCTGCAACACCACCTACCTGATAATGGTGGGGGTATGGTGTCATCTTCAGGGCCGGATTTCTACTTTTCAACACCCTAGGCCAGCTATCAACAGGCGCCCCCCCCCCTCCCCCAATGAGTGGTATTAAAATACAAAATAAAAACATGATAGGACATTAGACCCTGACTATGGCTAAATATAGATTGTGATCTCTCTCTCTCGCTCTCTATCTATCTATCTATCTATCTATCTATCTATCTATCTATCTATCTATCTATCTATACACACGCACACACACGCACACATACACACACTCACATACACTACATACATACATACATACACTACATACTTACATACATACACTACATACATACATACATACACTACATACATACATACATACACTACATACATACATACATACACTACATACATACATACATACACACACACACATACACCACACACATACACCACACACTACACACATATACACACACACTACATACACACACACACACACACCATACATACATACACTACATACATACATACACACACTGTACACACACACACACACACACTACATACATACATACACACTACATACACACTACATACATACATACACACATACACACACACACACATATACACACACACACTACATACACACACCCACATACACCACCACCTCACACTACATACACCACACACACACACTACATACACCACACACACACACACTACATACACACACACAGCTACACACACCACATACACACACACACACAGTGCCTGAGCCTTCTCTCCCCAAACAAACATTGCAATGCAGGCATAAGATCTTAGAGCTGTATAGCTGAGCTGCAGCCTGTCTCAGCCTCACACATGCCTGACATTCCTGACGCTGCCTGCAGCGTCTGTGCTGCACTGACTGAGGAGCAAGGCTGCAGCATGATTTCACATTCAATGTAAAAATGCTCGTTGTGTTAAATGCAGAGCTGCTCACAGTTTTATCTCAATTTGCATCCCAGCCTCTATTCTCCCTCCCCCTGTGCAGAGCTGGCTGTGCTGACTTTCATTTGTACCTCTTGTGCAGGCACTACTCCATTCCTCCTCAAGCAGGTCTGCTCGGCTCTATACAGCTTCATACTGACCTGGATAAGCCCTCATAGGCTCCCCTTCCCCTGTAAACACCAGGCTGTGACAATTATTTGGAATACCAAGGCCACAGCTTTTATTAACATTATTTGCTGGTTACATTCCAATACTAAAAAAGTGTTAGTATACAATAATCAATTTTCCTCTAAAAAACAATCACTATTTCACATAACCAGCTTTCCTTTTCTTCTTATTTCGGCAACATCAATCATCTCGTTGCAGAGTCCCCTGACAAGGCCGCCATCACCAAGTAGCCGCAAGCCATGTTCCATCTCAGCTCTGCGGGTAACTTTATTCCCGTCCTTGTTGTGATTATGCCTCCAAGTCGGCCTTACAAAGGACCCCGCCACAGCATTCTGGGAGTTGAGCCTCAACCCCGAATGCCCCGCCACACACTGAGGGCGGCTTCCGCAGCCTCCCTCAGCCCAAACAGGAACGCCTCGTTCCCGACATCATTAAGATGGACGCCATCATGCCTGAAGAAAGAAGAGTCTTTTTCCAGTAGTTTGTGTCGGACTGACACTCCTCCTCTTCTGCATACCACTTTGGCAATGGCTTTGTTTACCTTCTAACGGGCTCGGTTAATTTTTGCATATGGGCCTGGGGGGCGCCACCGCATTCTAGGTATCATCTCCGACCAGACCACTACCACCCTGAGGCAGAGCTCCCAAACTCTCACCATGAAGTATTTTTAACTTTTCCAAAACTAAGTAACCACCTGGATCTTGTCCAGGTCCCATGCTGCTTCCATAGCTGCCTTCAGCCCCTCAGGAAGACGTTGCCCTGAATTTAGGGCATGAGCTGTACCCATCTCGTTGATATTTTCCTATTCCCACCAATCACTTGTTATGGCTTGTTTACCTGACCTCATGATGTGTTAACCTTGTGTGCTCGCATTTTGGAGGACCCACACGGGACCATTACTGGCCAACACCACCAGTATTTTATATAGGAACATTTGGGGGGGGGGGGGGGGGCATGTCATAATAACACGCTCCGTAGCTGGAATGTAATTACTGTATGCACACAATATAATGCTAACTATTTTCCCAAAAGCCTCGATCATTAGAATGGGTAAAAGAACACGCTCTCGCATTGACCTGTCCTAAGCTCTCCCCAAGGATTGTGCCATATGACTTGTATACCATGGGTGTCTGATACCACTTCTGCCTATTAACCAATGCTATGCGCACAGGGTCTGAATTGCTCTTCCATTGTCTTATCCATCAGATTTCGCCACAGGGCCTTATTTTGTAATTTACCACTCTTTTAAATGTTAACTTTCCGAATTGGTAGCATTTACTATGTACTTTCTTTGGTAGGTTTATTGTCCATGTGCTCCCTCGCAGTGCGTATGGAAAACATGAGCTAATAATGAGGTCTTCACTTACTATGCTTTAACAATAGTGAATTTCGGGTATTTAACCCCTATTTTGCAATGTGGTCTTCATGATATCCAATAGAATTTTCTTTTAAAATTGTAATGGTTTTTCAGGTTAGATTTATTGTAGTTTCCAATGTGTACGAGCATATAATGCCACCTATGGGATATGTTTAACAGGCTGTAGGGGATTTTGTCGCTCCAATGTGCGCAAGCATATAGTGCAACCCATGGAATATGTTTTACAGACTATGGGGAATGTAGTAGCTCCAATGCGTAGAGGCATATCCTGCAGCCTACAGAATATGTTTAACAGACTATGGGGAGTGTTGTAGCTCCAATGCGTAGAGGCATATCCTGCAGCCTACAGAATATGCTTAACAGACTATGGGGAGTGTTGTAGCTCCAATGCGTAGAGGCATATCCTGCAGCCTACAGAATATGCTTAACAGACTATGGGGAGTGTTGTAGCTCCAATGCGTAGAGGCATATCCTGCAGCCTACGGAATATGCTTAACAGACTATGGGGAGTGTTGTAGCTCCAATGCGTAGAGGCATATCCTGCAGCCTACGGAATATGCTTAACAGACTATGGGGAGTGTTGTAGCTCCAATGCGTAGAGGCATATCATGCAGCCTACGGAATATGTTTAACAGACTATGGGGAGTGTTGTAGCTCCAATGCGTAGAGGCATATCCTGCAGCCTACGGAATATGCTTAACAGACTATGGGGAGTGTTGTAGCTCCAATGCGTAGAGGCATATCCTGCAGCCTACGGAATATGCTTAACAGACTATGGGGAGTGTTGTAGCTCCAATGCGTAGAGGCATATCCTGCAGCCTACGGAATATGCTTAACAGACTATGGGGAGTGTTGTAGCTCCAATGCGTAGAGGCATATCATGCAGCCTACGGAATATGTTTAACAGACTATGGGGAGTGTTGTAGCTCCAATGCGTAGAGGCATATCCTGCAGCCTACAGAATATGCTTAACAGACTATGGGGAGTGTTGTAGCTCCAATGCGTAGAGGCATATCATGCAGCCCACGGAATATGTTTAACAGACTATGGGGAGTGTTGTAGCTCCAATGCGTAGAGGCATATCCTGCAGCCTACGGAATATGTTTAACAGACTATGGGGAGTGTTGTAGCTCCAATGCGTAGAGGCATATCCTGCAGCCTACAGAATATGCTTAACAGACTATGGGGAGTGTTGTAGCTCCAATGCGTAGAGGCATATCCTGCAGCCTACGGAATATGCTTAACAGACTATGGGGAGTGTTGTAGCTCCAATGCGTAGAGGCATATCATGCAGCCCACGGAATATGCTTAACAGACTATGGGGAGTGTTGTAGCTCCAATGCGTAGAGGCATATCATGCAGCCCACGGAATATGTTTAACAGACTATGGGGAGTGTTGTAGCTCCAATGCGTAGAGGCATATCATGCAGCCCACGGAATATGTTTAACAGACTATGGGGAGTGTTGTAGCTCCAATGCGTAGAGGCATATCATGCAGCCCACGGAATATGTTTAACAGACTATGGGGAGTGTTGTAGCTCCAATGCGTAGAGGCATATCCTGCAGCCTACGGAATATGCTTAACAGACTATGGGGAGTGTTGTAGCTCCAATGCGTAGAGGCATATCATGCAGCCTACGGAATATGTTTAACAGACTATGGGGAGTGTAGTAGCTCCAATGCGTAGAAGCATTTCATGCAGCCTACTACGGAATATGTTTAACAGACTATGGGGAATGTTGCAGCTTCAATGCGCACAAGCATATATATACTGTACATATACATATATATATATATATGTATTCTGCCCTGATACAAAGGAATCGCTATGCCTGTAGTAAGACACATCCATGTTGCGAATTCCCTTTTTCTTACAGTTGTAGTGATTATTGTCTATGTCCTTTCCCTGCTGTGAGTTACAGGTGGGAAAGCAAGGAGAATAATTAGGCCTCAGCCTAACTGTGCTTTATTTGTAATGAGAATCAGGCTTAATCACGCTGCTTGGCAATGTGGTCTCAATACTACCGCAGAGAATACATTTTTACAATTCTAGAGTTTGTCGGGTTGGATTTGCTGCAAGCTGTAATATATGGAAGCCCAACATGTATCCAGTGTGATATGTCTAACCGACTCTGAGGTCATAATAACTACTTAGTTTAATATAGAATAACATACGCCTCGCATTGGGCACACACATAGCGGCCTATACAGATTATAAAGGGTACTTCATGCTAATTGTGCCAGTCCCTACAAGGAGCCATCTCATAGAATGCCTTATGCCTATTTGAATATAAGGACTCGAGTTCCTCGGAGGGAAACCTGAGTAGTTGACTACTAATCCTGTCCGCTGTAGGTATGACATCAGCGGTCACGCAATATCCTCCTCCTGCAGTGACTGGCCCTATATCTAGCAACTTATTGCACTGTGTACTAGGTTGGCGCTTTATACATACAATACATAATAATAATAATAATAATAATGAAAATAATATAGTGTCTGCAGCATTATGCTAAGTGCTTAAAATTGCCCCTAAAGGATGCCAATTTCAGTGACTTGTTTAAGCATAGTTTTTAACTCCTTCCCACATTCTCTAACTGGTCCTGATGCCCCCTAGTGTTTTCTCTTGTACCATGGTGATAGGTCAGACTGTCTGACTATCAGCCTTTTTTCTTCCCTATCTCTGTTATTACAGATCAGGAATGCTAGCAGAAAGGGAGGGGGATGGAGGTGATATCTGGCTTAAGTCAGACCAAATTGCTGACCATGTGCCTCCTTCCCCACCCTGTGCTTACAAAAGTTTTTGAAAGCCCCTATGCGTCTTATGTCTTAAAACCTGCTATAATTTCGTTATCATGTTATGTTTGTCACTGTAATGCTTCCAATTCAATCTTATGTATGAGTGCTTATTTGTCAATATCAATGCTTTGTATATTCTGTGCCATGTTTGTTCTCTGTGACCCGTATGCACAAGACAAATAACATGTATAATGTGCTTTTCTCCTGGTGGACTCCAAGCATTTCTAAGCCGCAGCCGTCAAAGGGCGCTCCCTAAAAATTAGCAGTGTTAGGCACTGATGCTGCGCAATATTGTTATTTTGTTAAGCCAACATGTTACACCAACCCCCCCCCCCTTCCCTTCTCATGCTGTCCTAAAGTAAATGGTATATAGAGTTTGGTATATTTTATAATTGCCTCAAAGGGAAACTAAACTGAGCAGGACATGAAGTCCCCCCCCCCCCCCCAAAAACACCAGCTACCTGACCCTCCTGCCGATAATGTGTCACTCATACTTTCAGCCACAGTCCTTCCTCACGCATGCAGATCAGGTGCTCCGTCTGAAGCCAGACTGGATTAGCAGCATGTCTGTCTCAGGTGTGCGATGCAGACACTACTGCAGCCCAAAAGATCGGCAGGACTGCCAAGTAACCAGCCCTGACCGAAAGGAAACATCCAGATTTCGGCCTTTTACCTCTCCCTGCCAGGTGTGAATATATATTTACCTCAACATTCAAAACATGGGAAGGACATACCAACACCATGCATCAGAGGCGATTCCCCGAAAATACTGGGTCTGCAGCATCGTGCTAAAATGCATTTGCGTAGAAACAAATTGCAGCAACCCAGATACTATTTACCAACTTGCCTGGCGTATTTTGGGTAACAAAAAATCACTGGCTCCCACCCGATGCAGACGTGCCCGATCACGAGCTTCAATCCTGGACCCTCAGAGTAGCAGTCTGATGTTAAACCGACTGCGCTATCCGATGCTAGCGCTGCTTGGGTTTGAGACTCCTGACCTTTCTGTGAAATTCCCCGCTAATCCCTTCCTCCTGGGCCTTGTTCTGCATCCCTGCTAGCATTTCCCTCTTATTTAGTAGCAGATTCGCCTGCTCTAACCTAAGGAGCCAGCTGGGCAGATTTTGGAAGATATACCTGTTATCATCTTCTGTGGTGATCTCCTCACCTGAGTCTGCCGCCATAGGCGCCTCTAATCCTGTTCCTGGTGACCCTCTACCCCGAGCATTTTGCTCCAGGGGCGTCCGCTGTGCTGCTCCAGAGTCTGGTGCAGCTGCGGTAGTAAAAAAGTGCCGCCACCCCTTCCACACATCCGAGAGCCTGCGGTCTCCCCTGTGCGGGGTGGCTGCTGTGAGGCCGGGCCTCCCACGGTTCCATTGTCCCCTGCCTTGCGTGTACAATTCCTCTTGACTTCTGCGTCTCCGAGCACTGACCCTAGGGGAGCCTGGCCCGTCTCCATTCAACCTGCTTTGAGTTCTTTTACATGTGCGTGTGCTCTTGCCAGCACGGCCCCGGTTGGAGCCCGCCTTAGCTGTTACTTCGCCTCCGCTGCCCCGGGAACATAGTAGTGCCGCTACCCCTTCCACACATCCGAGAGCCTGCGGTCTCCCCTGTGCGTTGTTTCTGCTATGCGGCGGAGCCTCCACCGCGTCATCTTGACCTCGTTGTTCCGAGCACCGCTCCCGTGGGAGCTTGCCATCTGCGACCTGTTTGAAGTTCTGCTACTCGTGCGTGTCTCCTTGTAAGCACGGCCCCGGCCGGAGCCTGCCTTAGCTGTTCTGTCTCCTTTTCCACTCCGGGAGCGTGTTGTCCCTCCCCTTTGGGTTTTTTCCCTCTGACTTCTCCTTGGCAGCGGGCCCGTGTCCCCCCCGCCTCTCCCCTTGGAGTGATGCTTTTTGGGCCGGCTGTGGGCTGGGAAACTCCCGGGGCCAGGGGCCCCAGACTGATTGGGCCAGGGGGGGGGGGAGGGGCAGGAGCGGGGACCAGGGAATGCCGGTTGGCCGGCTGCAGCGCATCCTCCTGCTGCGGTTGGTGGTGTTGTTGGGGAGGATGCAGGGTGCCGGATGCTGGTGGGGGCGAAAGCAGCGCAAGGGAAACGTGGGCATCCACTGGCATGGCCCCCCGGGGGCCTCCCGAGTGTTCCCGGCCATGGACTGCTGCGGTGGAGAGAGGCGGATCCGGAGTTTCCCCAGTAGGGGTCGCGCTGGCGAAGGGTGGATGCGGATGGAAATCCGCGTCCCCGGGGGAATGTACGCGTGCGCTGATGGAGGGTGTGCGCGGATGGCAATCCGTGTCCACCGGGTGATGTACGCGTGCGCAGTTAGGGGCCTGATGCAGCCCGGCGTGCGGGAGGGCTGATGGGAGATGGGGCCGGGGGGAGAGAGGAGATGAAGGGGCTTCCCCGGCAGAGGTCGCGCTGGTGTGGATGCGGACAGAATTCCGCGTCCACCGGGGGATGTACGCGTGCGGGGTAGGCCACTTCCGGTTAACCGCCATTTTGCTGTGGCCTGCCCCGGCGCCTGCCGGAAGTTGAGGAGGCGCCATTACTATGAGGCCCGACCGAGTGTCTGCGGCCTGAAGGTGCTGGGACCGGGGGGGTAGCTGCGGGGAGTGACTGCCGGCGGTGGGGCCGGGGGGGGGGCGCTACTTTTATGCCTCCTGCGGGATCTGCGGAGGCTTCGGGCTGAACCGGCTGGGTCCGGGCGGGAGCGGTGATGGGGCGGCTGGATAGAAGGAGCTGCGGTGGGGGGAGGGCGGGCGGTTGTGTCCTCAGGATCCATGGGGCCCTGGATGTCCGCAATGAGAAGCCTGCTGGACCCGGGGGCTCTGAGCCTGGCTGTGGAGCTGGATGGGCTGCATCGAGAGGGGACCCTGCGCCTCCTAGCTGAAGGTAAGACGGGGGCCTGGCCCTCCTGTGCGTCCAAGCACCCCATCTGCCCCTCAATCCACCCCATGCCTCCTGCTACGGCCTGCCTCTTCACCCTCTCCAAGAGCTGAGCTAAAAGGGGGGGTCTTACTGTCTTTTGCGGGCTGGTGTGTGCGTGTCTGCCTGTCCTTGGGCCTTGCTGCTGCTGCTGCTTTGTTTGTCCCCCTGGTGATGCTGCTCTGCTGGTCACTTGAGCTGAAAGGAAGTGCCTTTTGTCTGGACTGTACATATCAAAGGTTAGCAGATTCCTGCCCGCCTTTGTTTGACACCTTGACCTAACCTGACCTATCGGGATGCCTGGGGTCACCTTTCGCCCATCCAGGTCATGTGCTCTTGTCGCTTAGCCCTGCCCAGCTCTGGAGCTCTCTTTCCACAATGCCAAGGGGGAGGGGCGGAGAGACGACCAGACCTGTTGGAAGAGGGAGGAAGTAGAGCGTGCACGGAGAGGTAAATAAGAAACAAGATCAGAATAGCCTCCGCGGTTTGTACGGAAATCATTACCTCTCCCCCCCTGTCCTGCAGAAATAGGCAGAAGCTGGGGAAAGTGCAGAGACTCCACCACGATTGCTGCCTGCTCCCAGTGCCCCGCAGGCATCTTTCATCCCCCACCGCCACACAAGTGATTCATGTGCCACCCGACTCAGCCTGCCCGCCGCCCACTGCTTATTATTTACAAACAATGCAGGGCGGTGGAGGACAGATCTAGTCTGGCTGCTTACAGCAGGGGGGAAAGTGTTACTGCAGTAGAGGCTTCAGCTGGCGGCTGGGCGCTTTGATGTTGTTTACTCCCGACACCTCTGTCTGCAGTGCGAACACTTTCCTGCCCCTCAGCCGCCCCAAACACTGCTGAAATTATGGCGCCCTAGGCCATGGCCTAGGTTGACTTGCCAGAAATCCGGCCCTGGTCATCTTCCCGGGAATAAAGAGGACGTGTACATCTCTCTTGTAGGTTTCTATTACTGGACCCGTCTGTAGGAAATACACACTGACTGAATACATTGTCTCTACGTGGTTATCAGATGATGGAGGGATTTAGGTGGACCCTCCGTACTGCTCTCTCCTTTACAAAACATGAAAGTCTCCTCTTACCCGGTGATGTGAGGGGCGGCTGATTCTCCATCATGATGTCCTTGTAGCGGTCCTTGTGTCCTTCTATATACTGCCACTCCTCCATGGAGAAATAGACGGCGACATCCTGACACCTTACAGGAACCTGACACAAGCAATGATAGAGTCATCATCCAGAAACATCTCCCAGGAATTATGGGACATTATTTATGTCAAATAATTCCCAGAAGAGCTCACCTCTCCAGTCAGCAGCTCAGAAATGTCCTTGATGATGTCCAACATTTTCTTCTCTTTTTTTCTTGCAGGTCCCGGAGAGTGAGGCTCAACCAATGCTGTCAGTCTCTCACCAGATTTCTTCTTTACCACTTCATGTTCCTGTGCAATGACACAGACTATCAGTTATCACCATCTATGTTCTCATCTGATCTCTGGTCAAGTGTGATACCAAAGACAAATAGCGTTCCTTATCCGAGTTAACATGCCTTATCAGAGTAGCATAGGGAGGGCTATGAATTTATGCCTGCTAATTGGCAATGACAAGAGCTTCACTCGTCCTGCCCTGAGCCCCTGAAGGTCCAATCACTTTAAAGGACATTATCCCTGCACTTTAACTGGACCAATAGGCTGCCTGTCACTTGACAGGAAACTTGACAGCCAGCCTAAGTGCGGGGATAATGTCCTGTAAAATACTTGGACCCACAGGAGCAGGATGAGTGGAGCTCTTGTCAATGCCAATTAGCAGGCATAAGTTCATAGTGCTCGCTACGCTGTCAAAAACCTGAGCGGTTCTTGCCTTTTTCATGATTGCTAACTCAGTAAAGGACCAGCCTTTAAAGTGTTGCTATCATATTAATCCGGCATAGTGGAGTCTGAACCCTCTATAACAGTAATTATAGATTGACGGTGTACCTTGAAATGAATCAAAGCACTCAGTATATGATTTTATATAAAAAAAATCGTATTTGCTTATCATACAGCATATATACAAAATATGAACAGTTCTAAGTAGTATTTCCTTCTAACAGTATTCCGTCTCATCAAGGCTTTATAGCCAAGCGATCATCAATCTTCTAAGTACATTCAAAAAAGAATATAACAGTTGTGTTATGTAGAATAAGATCAAAAATAGTCTCATCTGTATCAATAGCTGTGTATCTAGTAGCTGTGTAAAACTTGTAGTACTCTTCTTAAAGAAATAGCATAAAAAATAGCTTCTAAAAAAACTTCTTGTTAACATCTTAACAGAACTTAATGCTGAAAAATTAATGAAGTAAATCACCAGAATATTAAGCATATTACCCCTTCTCTGTCATCTCTTCAGCATCTAGAACCACTTGTGGGAAGGTAGCTTCTGCCTCATGTGTCTTCTCAGGAGATTGTTGGGCTTCTGCAAACTATGAGCTTACAGCTCCTACCTTTATAGGGATAGGAAGCAATATGGCTTCCTAATCTGGAATTTCCCTGAATCCCTGGTTCTGATTGGCTAAAGCTTTGTGCGTCAACTCGCTATCTTTGACATTTAAAATAATCATAACACTTTTTTGTTTTGAATACCTTAATCACAATATTATTGTTTATAAATTCTTAATTACCTTTTTTCCACTAACCCTCCAGGACAGGTATACATCGAGACTTGGCCCCTCCCAGGAAACAGGAAACATCCACAAGCCTCTCTATAAATAAAAAAATCCGTCAGGTGATCGGCAGTATGGATGTTTCCTGTTCCAGGTGTTGCGGGGGGGGGGCACCTCAAAGCCCCCCTCCGCGGCGAGATTCCCCCCCTCCCTCTCCTACCTGGCCCCCCTTGGAGATCCGGGCTGCACAGGACGCTATCCGTCCTGTGCAGCCAGTGACAGGCTGTCTTCTGTCACATGGCGGCGATCCCCGGCCGCTGATTGGCCGGGGATCGCCGATCTGCCTTACGGCGCTGCTGCGCAGCAGCGCCGTACAATGTAAACAAAGCGGATTATTTCCGCTTGTGTTTACATTTAGCCTGCGAGCCGCCATCGGCGGCCCGCAGGCTATTCACGGAGCCCCCCGCCGTGAATTGACAGGAAGCAGCCGCTCGCACGAGCGGCTGCTTCCTGATTAATCAGCCTGCAGCTGGCGACGCAGTACTGCGTCGCTGGTCCTGCAGCTGCCACTTTGCCGACGCACGGTATAAGCGTGCGGTCGGCAAGTGGTTAAAAGGTCATATTTGATGCAGTTAATTAAAAATGGACGTCACCAGCCATCTTGTCTGCTGGCTGCCCCAGACATTGAGACTAAACAATGTCATTCATGACGCATTTCTGATAAAGTGTTCGCTGCTAATTAGGTTGGAATGTCCCGGTACTTTCCCAGACATAAGATTGGTCAGGTTGACACTGTAACCAGACCTGTGAGAGTCTTCAGCAATTTAAAGAATGTTATCTGCATACAGAGGCTGGATCTGCCTATACAGCCCAGCCTATGTTGCTATCCCAAACCCCACTAAGGTCCCCCTGCACTCTGCAATCCCTCATAAATCACAGCCATGCTGTGAGGCTGTGTTTACATCTGTAGTGTCAGTCTCAGCTGCTCCCCCCCCCTCCTGCATAGCTCCGGTCCCTGCCCCCGTCCCTTCCCTCCAATCAGCAGGGAGGGAAGGGATGCAGGCGGGGACTGGAGTTCTGCAGGAGGCGGGGAGAGCAGCAGACTGACACTATAGCGATAAACACAGCCAGCTCTGACAAGCTGTTTGTCAGCAGCGTGGCTGTGATTTATGAGGGATTGCAGAGTGCAGGGGGACCTTAGGGGGGTTTGGGATAGCAACAGAGGCTAGGCTGTATAGGCAGATCCAGCCTCTGTATGCAGATAATATTCTTCAAACCCACCTCGGGTTCTCTTTAAGGCTTATTGAAGCATACAGGGCTTCTAATATACTCATTTAAATATAAAGCTTATTATATAATTCTTCTTAAAACAATTAATCATATAAGAAATAATTGCAAATCAAATCTTAATAATATAAAATTAATTTCTTTATATTTGCCTTTATTATAAATACATAAATGTAATATTTTTCCACCGGCAGGGGTCATCATTTCATAACAAATAATATTAATTTTATAAGACTATTAAACCACCAGGTGGCATCATTTGTCCTAAATACGGGACAATACAAAAACCTTGGAACTTATTATTGACATTCCAAAGGACAATCATAGTCAAAACATGGCATTATTTTCTTGCTGTCTGTAACGGCCTTGTAACAAGTAAGTCAACAATCTTCTAGCTTACAAGTTAAAAAATCTTATAAAAGTTTTACTTTCTCTAAATATCACTGACAGAATCCAGCATTAAATATAATTCAAAATATTAAATTATATTATATAGGGTTTAACAATAATTATTTATTTCTGTAGAAGGACTGTATTGATTATTAATATTAATATATACATACACATATGACAATTTTTCCTGCATAAATAAAACCTCTAGAATTCTGACAACACGTGTCAACTCTGATAAGGCGTGCTAACTCTGATAAGACATGCTATTTGTCTTAGTGAATCAAGCCCATTATTTGACATTCCCAGAATCCTCCTTGCTCCACCAAGGACTATGGTATATTACCAACTAGCAAATGCATGCCCAAAGAAAGGAGTAGGGCAGGCAAACATTAAAGAGACTCATTGAAATCAAGTTTTTTTCACAGAAGATTTTTATTGTTTTCCAAAAAAAGATTAACAGCCATTAACATGTCAGTTATAAAACATATTACAAGAAAAGTAACATAGGGAGGTAGGTACAGTACTGGTGGCAACCCAAGGTGGTAATAAAGAAATACACATAAATATTGAGCGGGTGCTGGTAGTAACGAGGCAACATATACCAGCATCGTGCATGGTCCAATTGTAAGATCGAGTCAACAATATTACAACGATCCATTACGCAGTATCAATGGATCAATTCATCAGGACTACTTACACCTAAGGGTAAGGGAGATAGGGCAGGGAAAGAGGAGGGGAGAGGGTGGGGCTGGAGGGAAGGAGAGGAGAAAAGGGGGAAAGACATCAGGTACAAACACGAGAATGAGGAAAAGGAGAAGTAGGAAAAAGAAAAGGAGTAGGAAAGAGAAAGAGAGAGAAGGACGTAGCCGGTTTGTCCTCGCTTAGTGTTGAGAGGTGTGGGATGTGCAAAGGTCACTATACTTATTGGGGTAACCAGTGCAAATAGTTGAGGAAGTAGGGCTTCAATATCTTCTCAAATTTTAGAAGAGTATCATCCAGGATAGCTTTTATTCTGTCAAAACAGAGGGCATGGCTTAGATTAGCTTTAAATATTGCAAATGCTAGCGTTGAGGTTTTCCATGCACGTGCAATAACTCTTTTAGCTGCTAGAAATATATGTTGGAGTAATTTATGATGTGAAATGGAGATATCTGGGGGTTTCATGCCGAGTAGGGAAACTTGGGGCAATTTAGGTGAAATCAAATTTTTATATTAAAAATGTTTTTAACATGATTGCCCTAACAAACGCTGCATCCCCGCAGCTGAAATCTAACTAAATCCTCCCAAACTCCCCGGGGCACACTGCGGGGAGCGCTTCTGTGAGAGGCAGAGCTTTCAGCTGCAGCTCTGCCTCTACATGTGTCTATCAGCGCATATCTCCATTCTCCCCCGCCCCTCTCAGTCTTCTTTCACTGAGAGGGGCGGGGGAGAGGCGGAGATACGCGCTGATAGACGCATGTAGAGGCAGAGCTGCAGCTGAAAGCTCTGCTTCTCATGGAAGCGCTCCCCGCAGTGTGCCCCGCTTCTCATGGAAGCGCACAGGGCAGCAAAATCCACAACCAAGAAAGTTGTGGATTTTGTGAGGGGAGTTTGGGGGGATTTAGTTAGATTTCAGCTGCGGGAATGCTGCGTTTTAGTTAGGGCAATCATGTTAAAGACATTTTTAATATAAAAACTTGATTTTAATGAGCCTTCAGAGTCTCTTTAAGGATTGCAGGAAAGGTGGGTAGGCAAAGAATGGGGGTGATGCTGGGAGGGGAAACTAGGTGTGAACAAGCATATTATGTTGATGGGTTGGACAGGCGAATGGACTGGAAGTGGACATATTAGGCTTTGTGATGGAAGGTTAACAGAAACTGGGGATGGGCAAGACAGATGAACAAGGGAAGCACATAGTGGGGTGGTAGGGTAGACAAGATGTTATCAGCCCACAGTGGAGGTAAGCACAGTCCACTGATGTGGGTGCGTGGATGTGAGAAAAGATGACGTGGGGATGGAAGAATAGATGATGAGATTAATGTTATGTCACACTCCCGGAATCCTCCTCACCTTTCTACTTAGGTGTGTATTTTGCCGTAGGAGATAACAGTGACATTATGGGCCTCTACCAGAATACACCTGACCTTATCAGTATAATGATCTGCTCAGCTGTCTGCACGGGCAGACAGCTGTTTGTCCATTCTTTAGGTCTGAGTGTTGCAGGTCTCTGGAAAAGAGACCTGTCTTCGCTTTGCAACTTTCAGACTTGCTCTGCTGGTGAGGAATTTGCATATACTTGTCATGCAAATTGTTTAGCTGCCTCCTTTGATGGCTTGCAGTATAAATACCTTTTGCTCCCAGAATTCCTTGCTGGTCATGATGGTTTGTTCCTGCAAAACTCTCCTGGAGTATCAGCCTTGCTATCGTTTGCTAAGATTATCTTAGAGCAATTCATTGGGACTGCACTAGGCATCCCTTCTAGTGCAGTACCATTAGGGATTAGGGGAGGGGAAATTTTTGACCATAAATCACCCATTACACTAACCTTCACTGAGTAATTTTTACCCAACCGCCACAATTGTAATCAGACAATTCAAAACGTGACAAGATTGACGTGAAAAAATGTAAGGGTTCTTTTATTAATTTGCTTAGTGACTTTACCAAAACGTAAAAGCTGTGTCAGAACACACCATATTTAAAAAACAGCGCTGTTGTACAATAGCTGCATCACACCGCCAAACATTCCACATGCACACGGGCCCACAGAGACTGTAAAAAATCTCCAAAACTAAAGTCCACGAGTCCATTGATGAAAAATGAAAAGTATAATTCTCCCTATTTGCGTAACAAAGCGAGCAGAAGCACAGCAAAGCAGTCCGCAGCATAGAGGTACAGTCATATGAGACTTGCTTATACTCACACCTCTGGCAGCTTAAACACAAAGTCCAGGACTTTGATACCTCTCTGCAGGGGCTCCTGCACATGCGCGTGTTGTCCTTCATCCACCGACAAGCTCCTTATCCATGCCTACATGCCCAACAGGACCGTGACTGTAATGCTTCACCGATGCTCCTTACACCAGCACTCAGCCGTGCGCCGCGGTCACCTTCCGCCTCTGCACTGCTGTAAACTCCTCGAGTTCCGTCTTGGCTTGGTGGGGCCTAGCAATTCCAGCCAAATTGGTTCCCTGGTAAGGTAAGGTTATCAGCATGACACTTAAGCCTGCCAGAAACGAAGGGCGCTCGGTGGTGCGCCGGACCGGCGGTGCAGCCGCAGCACAAGCCGCCTACTAGTTTCGACCGTCAGGTTGTATTATCTGTATTGCCTTGTTCTGTCTCTCTGTCTTGTCGCCAGCGGCAGTCGACAGGAAATCAGTCTGTCTGTCTGGGAGTATAGGCCAGAGCTGCGGTTGCTACTGGCTGCTCCATCTGTCTGGATTGGATTCGCCCTAGTGTTAGTGGCAGTGCTTCCTTCTGTATTCTGCCTTAGGGGTGCTAACCAGAGCAGCGGTTGCTACTGGTAGCCCCATCTGTTTGTCTGTCTGGATCGCATCCGCTCTAGAGGTAGCAGCGGGGGTTCCTTCTGTATTCTGCCTTAGGGGTGCTAGCCAGAGCAGCGGTTGCTACTGGTAGTCCCATCTGTCTGTCTTGTCTGGTACGAACGCTTGCTGTAGGCTCGGTGAGGTAACCGTTTAGCAAGCGTTCGCGTTCTCTATTTCATGTTTGTGTTTCATTGCTTAGTTAGGGTGTCTTAAACGCGTTCGCTGTTGCGAATGAGTGCGGTGTTCGCGTTTAGCTAGCGTTTGTTATTTTCTTTGATGTTCTGATTGTTGTTGCTTGCTGTGCCTTTCTTGCTACTCTCGTGCTCTGTTCTGCTCAGTCTTGTGTCACTGTTGGCAATCGCCAGTCTTGCGATTGCGTTCATACTTTGTTTCTGCTGATGTGTGTTCACCGTCGCTGGGTGGCGACTAGATTGGTGGACACACATTCATTCTGTCTCTGTGCTCTCTCTCTTTTAGGGTTATCCAGCCCTGCATTGCTTCAACTCGTTCAAAGGCATGTATTTTACTAATAGCAGTAAGGTAACAATGACATCATGTGACCTCCCAGAATCCTCCTCACCTCTCCAGTCTGGTGTGAGTTTTACTAATAGAGGTAACAGTGACATCATGTGATCTCCCAGAATCCTCCTCACCTCTCCAGTCAGGCGTAAGTTTTACTAATAGAGGTAACAGTGACATCATGTGACCTCCCAGAATCCTCCTCTCCAGTCAGGCGTGAGTTTTACTAATAGAGGTAACAGTGACATCATGTGACCTCCCAGAATCCTCCTCTCCAGTCAGGCGTGAGTTTTACTAATAGAGGTAACAGTGACATGTGACCTCCCAGAATCCTCCTCACCTCTCCAGTCAGGTGTGTGTTTCACTAATAGAGGTAATAGTGACATCATGTGACCTCCCAGAATCCTCCTCACCTCTCCAGTCAGGTATTTATTTCATTAACAGAGATTTGTTTTGTCATCTCACCTCTCCAGTCAGCAGGTAGATGATCTCCAGGGTGAGGTTTAATATCCTCTCAGTCAGGTGACCCGGATCTTCCTCCATCCTCAGCGATGTGGTATTTCTCTGCCATGGGGTGATAAGGTAAGAATTATATGGACTGCAGGACTCTGGGGTATATTAGGGTGGGGATACATTACATGTGCCCAGGGACGTAACAATAGACCTTGCGAGGGATGGAGCCGCAGGGGGGGCCCAGAAGGCACAGGGGGCCCTGTCTTGAATGACTGACAACAAAGGGCAAGGAGAGGAAAAACGTTCTGCTCTCTGCTCAGTTGTTCTAATGACTGCATCTGCTCAGCCACTGATAAGGAATCATACAAAGTTTTGCAGACAAAGATTTGTAGACAGTCCCTATTCAGTGTTCAGCAGGCTCTTCTGTACAGTGCCCAGCCCCCAATCTTTTTACCCCTCCCCAAGTGCTTTGTATTGTAGGCTGCAAAGCCAGTTCTGCTCCATCAATAAGCTAAGGCTGGGAGCACACTCGTCAGTCTGTTTTCTGTATTCCTGGTCTGCACACCATGTACAGTGGGTTGCAAAAGTATTCAGCTCCCTTGAAGTTTTCCACATTTTGTCATATTACTGCCACAAACATGAATCAATTTTATTGTAAAAAATGTTTGGAATAATGTATGATTTTCGATCCACTTCTCACATGTACACCACTTTGTATTGATCTTTCACGTGGAATTCCAATAAAATTGATGCATGTTTGTGGCAGTAATGTGACAAAATGTGGAAAACTTCAAGGGGGCCGAATACTTTTGCAAGCCACTGTATGTCTGTATGTGTGAAAACCACAAAAGCTGATGTAATTGATAGAGAAAATGTGTGCAGTGCTTCACTGCTGTCTATCTGCAAGGGGAAAACACATTCAAGTGTGCACTAGCCAATTGTATAACACTGATTCTCAGTTTACCTGTGCAGAAATTGTGGGTGGGTGGTTTGCAGGTTTTTCGGGGGGCCCAGTAATTCCTAGTTATGCCCCTGCATGTGCCACATGCTCAGATCAGGGAAAATTAATTATTTTTCCATATATTATTCATCTGGATTCATGTATCACTATAACAACTGTATAAGCAACCATTCAGCATTCAGTATAGGCAGCCAATGACACAGACAGGTGAGCATCTGTAGGACATCATGCGTCTTTGGCCAACTGACTAAATGATTAATGGATCTTCTCTATTCTTTTAGATCATTAAAAAAAATAGGGCAAGTGAGGCTTATAGCAATGCTGTCTCCATGGCCATAACTACTAATGCTGACATGCTGCTTCTGTCATACATGGGTAACTGTTCAGTGGTTGGTTTGTTCCCATAAGTACTGATATATTCATTAGACACATCTACTTTATCTCATTATTACCTCCAGTCGTATATAATAGCAAATCTATCGGCACCAAGGGACAATGGAACCGCCGCTGAGAAGAACAATGTCCAAAAGTTCAGAAGTCAGGCATACATCAAAGGTCAGCGCAGGTTTAGAAAGTCATTATATGTAGGGAATGATAAATTCTTCACCACAATATATCAGTTGCTCAGAGGGAGGTATCCGCCAAACATCAAAACAAGAAAAGGCTTACCAGCTCCCAACAACACACATTATAAGGTTGTAAAATGGCTCAGGTCACAGATAACGTCCAGGGAACATCAGACGTCGTGAAGATCCAGTGGACATCCGTATGGAGGTAAAGTTTCAGGAATTTATATAGGAAAACAAAAGCGGCAATATCTAAGCGTAACCCGTTTACTTAGATAAATTTCTTTAAAAGGCAGTAGATATAAAAACAATAACTCACATACGGGGCATATAAACAGGGAACCCCGAAAGATTAGCGCGCATGTAATGGTCAATCGTAGATCAATAGACAATGGTGCCGCCTGTTACCTTCCCGACTGGTTTCGCAGTCTTGCGTCATCAGGGGATGCTTGGCGGATACCTACCTCTGAGCATTTGATATATTGTGGTGAAGAATTTATCATTCCCTACATATAATGACTTTCTAAAGCACATGCGCAGTACAAAAAAACACGATAATACAAATTTATAAGGTAAGAGATCACCATAAACTGTCCCATTGGTCATCTATACTGTATATCTAAAACACAGTTGTAATTATGCACGGCATGGACTCAGTCACTGCGTACGCATAACTGACACAGCTGTACTTGCGCATGCAGCAGCTTTGTCCTGCAGAATGGGAGTTTTCTCTTCCACCCTTTGGTTGTTTTCATAGCCAGAAATATGTCAGCAGCTTACATTACAATTCTGGTAATTCCTTCAGTCATCCTCAGTCAATGCATACTGCGCATACACATTACAGCCACACCCGCGCCCCTACCGCGATCCCATTGCTGGGGGTGTTCTATGCCTAGGTAGGGCCAGCATACCAGCAGATATCCCTCCTACCTGTGGGAGGACTGTTGCATTGCATTTCAATTTTAACAGTACCTTTTCACTGAGTTTTTGAGGCTTTTTCAATTGCAAACTTCTGCAAGGATGAAAATGAAAAATTATCTCCTAGGAGAAAACGTAGGAGAAAGTTATTTAAATAAGAGCCGATACGGTTGATGCACAAAACATTGGTAATACTAAAGTGCACAAATAATACCTTTACTTCCGTCTGCAGTACCAGATGTAACGCTATAAGCTTGACTCGGGGTACTTGAGTAATATGATCGTTGCTATGGTAACACGCGTTACTAACAGTGATGCTCATCAGTAACACACACTACCGTAGCGACGGTCACACTAGCGAGTCACGCCAATAGCGTACTACAGTACTGCAGGTGGAAGTGAAGGAAATATTGCTGTGAGCTGTGTGTGCCCCGCAGTATTACCAATGTTTTGTGCATCAACCCTACTGACTGCGAATTTGAGTTTGAGGCAAGTTACAGAGCTAGTTAATTACTTCCAGATTTTAGGGTCTAAAAGCGGTGCAATGTTCTCACAAGCTTTTAGACCCTAAAAGCAGCAAAAAAATCTTAGTACCGCTAGCTAGACCTGCCTGTTACTCATCTCCCCTGGATCCAGCACTGCAATTCTCCCTACGTCCACCGGGTGGCACTCTACCCATATAATGAGATTGCGAGCCTCCAAGAACCAGAAGAAGAATGGCTGCCAGCATCTGGATCCCAGGGGATGCGCACAGGCTCTGCATATGCCTCCCGGGGGCTACCCTAAGTCAGGCTCGGGATTACCGCTCTGAGCTAACTTGGGGTTACAGCTAAGGAGATTAATATAGTGTGCATTAAGGACAGTGAGTTGACAGAAACTCTTACCAATGGTATGAATAACACAAAGTATTAAAACTTCAGAGCTTTATTACAACATGTAGGTCATAAACCACATACAAGGATAAACATACAGTTGCCATGGTTTCCAGAAACTTTATATAACATTTCTTCATCCAGCTTCCAGTCCAGGGAAGAGTGATGGATGATGGGAGATTTCTCCCAGCATGACCTGTCATGTCCAGACATCCATCACATCCATATAGCAGCAGCTGGCTCTGATACCATGGAATGTTGTCACAATAATTTTATATACATTTTCTACACAATTTATTGCAAACAAATGGAAGTTATCAGTTTAAAAATGTGGAACAAGGTGTACAGCCCGCTTTTAAAGAGGCCCTGTAGTGACATATAGGAGAATGCAGAAAATTATTCAGGATACCCACTTACTCGCTACCCTCAGGATTTCCCAAAGTCTGGCTTCTAGTGTGTCGCCACCCCCCTAGCACAAGGTAGACCCGGGAAGTAGTTTAAACTTTATTTTGTACAAAATAATCATTTTAAAAACCCACTAATCTAAAAAAAAAAAAAAAAAAAGCCAATCATTTGCCAATAAAAATTGGATGTGTGTACCAAGAGACACTAAAGCGGAAAAAAAAAAATGATGATATAATGAATTGGTCGTGTACTACGGATAATTACTAGAACATTAGTAGCAAAGAAAATATTCTCATATTTTTATTTTTTATTTTCAGTTATATCGTTATATCGTTTTTATATATCGTTTTTATAACAATGCATCATTCTCTAATATTTGTAGTTTACACACTACTCAGCATTCTAAATGATTTTACAGAGCAGGCCAGAGAACTGTGCTCTGCAGGAAATAAAACAACAGTGCAAGACACTTGAGACAATAAGCTTCAGAAACTCAATGGCTCTTTTGCATAGATAACAACTGGAGTTTCTTAACTCTTCCTGTAATGGAAACAATATTAGTCTTATGTCTCTGCTCCTAATGTTTTATTTCTTAGCTGTACTACACATACAAATCATTATATCATCATTTTTTTCTGCTTCAGTGTCTCTTTAACTGATCGCCAATCTGGTGACTTGGTCAGCATTTCCTTTATATCATTAAATGTATAATGAATAAAATTGTTTTGTAAAACATGTTGTCCATTTTGCAGAACAAAACAGGAAAGTAGTTGATGCATCAATGCATAGATCCGTATCTCCTCCTCACTGACCTCCAGCTGCCAGCTCTACTCCCAGACATCACAACCCCCTTCAGTCCTAAGGCTAGAATGGCTGCTCCTAGCTGCAGTCACCCCTCCCTTAGCACTGATACACCATCTACGCTGTCAGTCTTTAGTAGGGAAGTGTAGCTTCAGACCAATGGGGAATTGTGAGAAAACGCGGAAAAGCCACCGCCAATACTCAAGGTGAGGCGGCTGACTCCGCGTTCAACATGCCAGCTGGCGCGCAGTCGGAGCACAGAGAAACCGCCGCAAGCTCTAACAACAGGGCGGCGGATTCCGCGTCCAATGCGGCAAGTTGGTCGCATAGGCCTGCTCCTCTCTGTAATGCGGAATGCGGAGAAAGCGCCGCACGCACAGATAGCGGTGCGGCGGATTCCGCATCCAACACGGCAGAAACATTACAACGCTTGACTGGTGTGGCTGGGACTGATAGTCCACATTGGTTTAGGAGGACGCGCGCGCGCGCAGAGAGGTAGGGCCTTTATGGCAGTCAGAAGGGGGTCAGCTGACCAAGCCGGTCAGCTGACAATTCCAGCAACCTTCATTGGTCCAGCACTTAGGGGAGGCGCTGGAGAGCGCCAGTGTATATATACTGGGTGCTGGTCATTCATCTGGTGTCTGGCGTTGCGATCACTACGTGGTAGCACTCAGACCTTGTCAGTATCTGTGTTCTTTAGATCGGTTTCCAAGGTGTTGATGGCCAAGGATCTCACACCTTAGTCTAGGAAATCTGTTATTATTTGTATTATACTCTAGTTCAGTTTCCAAGGTGTTGATGGCCAAGGAACTCACACCTTAGTTCAGGAATTCAGTACCATCTGTATTATTGTTATATTCTAGTCTAGTTCCTGGAGTGTGATAATCTTGGAGCTCACACTCAAGCTTAGGCATTGTTGATTATTTGTTATGACCTTCTGCTTTCCTGACCATTCTTCAGATCTCTGATTTTTTACCTTGTCTTTCTGATACTCTGTTGCTGAACTCGGCTAGTCTCTGGAATCTGCATCTGTCTCCTGTCTCTGTATCTGATCTGTCTATCTGCGCCGACCTGGCCTGTCCGACCTCGAGAACTATCTTCCCAGTTTGGAGATAGTTCACTTCCTGTCAGTGACACTGCACCATTGGTGTCACTCACGCTCTGTCCTTCCCACTGTCTCGGTCTGGCTCCGCCCCTTGGGGAGCACCAGACCTGTGGAAGGAATCTGATCCATAGCCGTTGCTCTTACTGTCTAGCACCTATCTTACAGGTGCTTTCCTCAAAGTATTACTGTTACACCAAACACTCTCATCTCTCAGGTGTCCAGAGGTTAGAAGATATATCTGATTATCGGTGATACTGCAGATCATCAATAATCGGGTATATTCTGCATTCTCGGTGATATTGCAGATCACCGGTAATCAGACCCTCTCTGTGTTACACCGATCGTTACAGGAATGAGCAGGTAGTATGTGATTGCTAAAGAAGATCTGGGGGATCTATGGAATGGTGCAGCAAGTCATTTCCTTCTCTGTTTAATTAAAACAGCAGTGTATTTTTCTTTTCACAAAACTATGTTGTGTTGAATAAATATATTTAAAAAAATGGTGCCCTATAGCAGTTCACATACTCTACAACCTGCGAAACACAGGAAAATGCATGTGCTGGCAATACCACAAAAATGCCCGCGCCAGCACCAGCGTTTCATGGAAATGAGAGGACTTGCTGGCCATTGTGAATAATCTGGTGCATCACAAGGCATCGCTTCTGAGGGAAGGTTTCCCCACACTCTGAACACGGGTATGGTCGCTCGCCGGTGTGAATCCTCTGGTGTGTGGCCAGGACGCTTTTCCGACTGAAACTTTTCCCACACTCTGAACATGAAAAGAGCAGCAGACCCGTGTGAATCGCCTGGTGTGCATCAAGGTCTCCTTTCCGACGGAAACACTTTCCACACTCTGAGCAAGGAAAAGGACGCTCCCCTGTGTGAGTCTTCCGGTGTCTATGAAGGTGAGCTTTCTGAATGAAGCTTTTTCCACAATCAGAACAGGAAAAAGCGCGTTCGCCTGTGTGATAGACCTGGTGTTTACGAAGTCCATCTTTACGAGTGAATCCTTTCCCGCACTCTGGACAAGAAAATGGAGGCATCTTCTGTTCATCGGGAAGCCCCGTATTCTGTTCCTCAAGAAGACTCTGATCCCCAAAATGCTCCATATTTTGTTCCTCAAGGTGCCCAGTTTTCTGTTCCTCTTCATACTCCTTCTCCTCCTCCAGAATCCTCTTTTTCTTCTTCTCAAGAATTTCCTTCTTCTGTTCCTCTATCGTCTTTTGCTCCTCAAGATGCCTTTTCTTGGGATTACACTTTTTCTGTTCCTTAGGATGCCCCATATTCTGCTCCTCATGATACCCCTTCTTCTGCTCCTCAGGATTCCTCTTGAGGTTGAGTTCCTCAACATTCTTCTGTTCCTTAGAATGCCCCATATTCTGCTCCTGAAGATGGTCCTTCTTCTGCTCCTCAGAATTCCTCTTGAGATTGAATTCAACATTTTTCTTTTCATTAGGATGTCCCTGCTCCTCCAGATTCTGCTTCTGCTCCTCAAGAGGTCCCATATTCAGTTCCTCAGGAATCCATTTCTGCTCCTGCAGATGCCCTTTCATCTGCTCCTCAGGAAGCCCTATGTTATGTTCCTCAGAAACCCCCTTCTTCTGCTCCTCAGGATGTCCCATGGTCTGTTTCTCATGCTTAGAACAACCCACTGACTTATCCACATGGTGAAGATTAGTAATGTTTCCTCCTGGAGAATGTTGTGTGATGTCATTACCTTCTAAATCATAAACTGGAAATAAAATAACAATTTCCTCTGAGGTGTTCCCGACATCATGTCCACCTATCAGGGGCCAAACAGAAAAGGGGTTAAAGTGCATTTATTTATTATGTTCTTTATTTGGTGGTCGTGTATATAAAAGGAACTACACACTATACAATACAGTGAACAAATAAGACATGAAAGGACCACTATTCCTAATCAATATTTGATCAATAAAGCAATCACTCACAGATCAAAGAGGGCACTCATTTTTACTAAACATTGTCTGGATTTGATGCTTTTATTAAAGTTACAGGACAACCACTGCAGAAATTGTAAAATTTAAAATACAAAGATATAAAATGCACTATAAATAACTTTTTTCCTATGTTGCTACAATGTTACAATAGGCAGTAAAAAGCTGACAGATTTGTCAGGTTTTGGACTAGTCCATCTCTTCATGGACGATTCTCAGTATTACTTTAATCTTTATAAAAGCATACCCTGGAAACAATCTATACAGAGCTATCAACCAGCATGCCTACTCATATGTGCACTATTTTGGTAGTTGGACTGAGCAACTGCTGTCCAGTAAGTGCTTTTGAAAATAAAGAATCCCCATGAGGGGATGGATTAGTCCAAAACATGACAGATCTATCAGATTTTTTTTCACTACCCACTGTAAGTGACAGTGACATAGAAAAAAAGGTAATTTAAAGTGAATTTTACTTGGGAAAATGTACCTGTGTTATGAAAGTAGTTTAAATTTACATTTTTTTCTAATTAGTTGTCCTTTAAATTTAATAAAAACATAAAGGCCAGAAAAAAATTTAGTAGAAAATTAGGCCATTCAGCAGTAGTGTGGGGGAGGGGGACTCCGCAGCATCAAATCGCCACCTACATAGCCAGCACCAAGCATTCATGTCAGAATCTGATCTAATGTTGAGTGGGACAAGATGGTAGAATATGAAAATGATGTACAGTATATTAAGGAAATATTCTTCATTTCCCTGATCCTCCTCCTTTTGTGTCCTACCTGATCATGCACCTCCATTACTGTGCACCCATGCTATGCATCTGAGTGAACTCGGCCTAATCTCCATGCTCCCCTCCAGTGACTGACTAAGCATTACCTTGTACTCATACTGTGCTGTGTGATCTGGTTTTTCTTGTATTCCTGTATTGTCATATTGCTGTATGTCACCCCTAAATATTGTCTGTAACCTAAAGTAATGTCCAGCGCTGCGTAATATGTTGGCGCTTTATAAATACAATAAATACAGTAAATAAATCTATTAGTAACATTATTAAACAATAACATTATTAAACAAAAACAGTCCACATGTTCACGCTAACAGTGACTATAAGTAGTGATAAGCAGAACATGCAAATTTTAACAAACCCAAAAAGAGAAAGGAATGCAGTCAAATATTGCTGCCCGTCACTTGGCCTGGAGCTGGTTAACTAACCAATAGTTAGATGCTCTGATTGACTAAACTTCTACCCCTAGGTCAACAGAAATGGATCATATGGGGTACAGTATCACCCCCCCCCTCATTTGTTGGTGCTATGATGTTATACTGAGGAATACAGATGGGCCTTTCATATGGTGTACAGTATCTCCTCCTCATTTGTTGCTACTATGATATACTGAGGAATGGAGATGGGCCTTTCATATGGTGTACAGTATCTCCTCCTTATTTGTTGCTACTATGATGCTATACTGAGGAATGGAGATGGGCCTTTCATGTGGTGTACAGTATCTCCTCCTCATTTGTTGGTACTATGATGTTATACTGAGGAATGGAGATGACCTATCATATGGTGTACAGTATCTCCTCCTCCTTTGTTGGTACTATGATGATATACTGAGGAATGGAGATGGGCCTTTCATATGGTGTACAGTATCTCCTCCTCATTTGTTAGTACTATGATGTTATACTGAGGAATGGATATGGACCGTTCATATGGTGTACAGTATCTCCTCCTCATTTGTTGGTACTATGATGTTATACTAAGGAATACAGATGGGCCTTTCATATGGTGTACAGTATCTCCTCCTCATTTGTTGGTGCTATGATGTAATACTGAGGAATGGAGATGGACCTTTCATATGGTGTACAGTATCTCCTCCTCATTTGTTGGCACTATGATGTTATACTGAGGAATGGAGATGGGCCTTTCATATGGTGTACAGTATCTCCTCCTCATTTGTTGGTGCTATGATGTAATACTGAGGAATGGAGATGGACCTTTCATATGGTGTACAGTATCTCCTCCTCATTTGTTGGTGCTATGATGTAATACTGAGGAATGGAGATGGACCTTTCATATGGTGTACAGTATCTCCTCCTCATTTGTTGGTACTATGATGTTATACTGAGGAATGGAGATAAGCCTTTCATATGGTGTACAGTATCTCCTCCTCATTTGTTGG
The DNA here is from genome assembly GCF_040937935.1 of Hyperolius riggenbachi. Taxonomy (NCBI): domain Eukaryota; kingdom Metazoa; phylum Chordata; class Amphibia; order Anura; family Hyperoliidae; genus Hyperolius; species Hyperolius riggenbachi. Next base: position 249,189,786 of record NC_090655.1, on the reverse strand, counting down.
TGCTATGATGTTATACTGAGGAATGGAGATGGACCTTTCACATGGTGTACAGTATCTCCTCCTCATTTGTTGGTGCTATGATGTTATACTGAGGAATGGAGATGGACCTTTCATATGGTGTACAGTATCTCCTCCTCATTTGTTGGTACTATGATGTTATACTGAGGAATGGAAATAAGCCTTTCATATGGTGTACAGTATCTCCTCCTCATTTGTTGGTACTATGATGTTATACTGAGGAATGGAGATGGACCTTTCATATGGTGTACAGTATTTCCTCCTCATTTGTTGGTACTATGATGTTATACTGAGGAATGGAGATGGACCTTTCATATGGTGTACAGTATCTCCTCCTCATTTGTTGGAGCTATGATGTTATGCTGAGAAATGGAGATGGACCTTTCATATGGTGTACAGTATCTCCTCCTCATTTGTTGGAGCTACCGCGTTTCCCCGAAAGTAGGACATCCCCTTAAAATAAAATCTATCCCATATTTCAAGCATGCTCGAAATATAAGACATACCCCTAAAATACGCCCCAGAGGCTGTGCAAGTCCCGTACATCTGCCCCCCCCCCTTCCCCCACCACCACTTTACCTCCTGCTGACCCCCTCCTCCTCCTCCAAAAAGTCGTATCCCTGCTCACCGCTGCCTGATGACACACCGGTAATTCAAACCGCAGGGCATCGGTAAACTGCTGATGATTCCCCCACCGCTACTTTATCGCCTGCTGGCCCTGTTCTCCATTGCCGCTATCATACTTCAAACTGCTGATCAGCGGTCAATTACGCCTAAGGCAGCTAGTGACACTGTAACAGCGCTTCCATGAACAGGAAGTGACATCTTTGTTTACTTCCTGCACACGGAAGTGCTGTTACAGTGTAACAAGCTGCCTTCACCACAGTTTACCACTGATCAGCGGTTTGAATTAGGACGGTGGGCAATAGAGAACGAGGCCAGCAGGAAATAAAGCAGCGGTGGCGGAAACAGCAGTTTACCTCTGTCCTGCGGTTTGAATTACTGATATGTCGGGCTGTGGAGAGCAGGGATGCGTCTTTATGGAGGAGGAGGGGGGTCATCAGGAGGTAAAATGGCAGTAGGGGAATGCGGATCTTGCTACCCTAACAATATATAAGACCTCCCCAAAAATAAGACCTAGCACATCTTTTGAAGGAAACACGGTATGATGATGTACACAATATCCCCTCCTCATTTGTTGGTGCTGTGATGTAATACTGAGGAATGGAGATAAGCCTTTCATATGGTGTACAGTATCTCCTTCTCATTTGTTGGTACTATGATGTTATACTGAGGAATCGAGATGGGCCTTTCATATGGTGTACAGTATCTCCTCCTCATTTGTTGGTGCTATGATGTTATACTGAGGAATGGAGATGGGCCTTTCATACGGTGTACAGTATCCCCTCCTCATTTGTTGGCTCTGTGATGTTATACTGAGGAATGGAGATAGGCCTTTCATATGGTGTACAGTATCTCCTTCTCATTTGTTGGTACTATGATGTTATACTGAGGAATGGAGATGGGCCTTTCATATGGTGCACAGTATCTCCTCCTCATTTGTTGGTGCTATGATGTTATACTGAGGAATGGAGATGGACCTTTCATATGGTGTGCAGTACCGCCTCCTCATTTGTTGGTGCTGTGATGTTATACTGAGGAATGGAGGTGGGCCTTTCATATGATGTACAGTATCTGCTCCTCATTTGTTGATGCTATGATGTTATACTGAGGAATGGAGGTGGGCCTTTCATATGGTGTACAGTATCTGCTCCTCATTTGTTGATGCTATGATGTTATACTGAGGAATGGAGGTGGGCCTTTCATATGGTGTACAGCAGGGGTGCCCACACTTTTTCGGCTCGCGAGCTACTTTTAAATTTGCCGAGGCCAGGAGATCTACCAACGTCTCAAATGCTAAGCACGCCCCCCCCCCCCCCCCCCCCCCCCCGCGTAGGTTAGCCAGGTATATGTGCCTGCAGCATAGGTTGCGTGCCCTCAGTGTAGGTTAGCCAGGTATATGGGCCCTCAGTGTAGGTTAGCCAGGTATATGGGCCCTCAGTGTAGGTTTGCCAGGTATAGGGGCCCCCAGTGTAGGTTAGCCAGGTATAGGGGCCCCCAGTGTAGGTTAGCCAGGTATAGGGGCCCCCAGTGTAGGTTAGCCAGGTATAGGGGCCCCCAGTGTAGGTTAGCCAGGTATAGGTGCCCCCAGTGTAGGTTAGCCAGGTATAGGGCCCCCCAGTGTAGGTAAGCCAGGTATAGGGCCCCCCAGTGTAGGTTAGTCAGGTATAGGGCCCCCCAGTGTAGGTTAGCCAGGTATAGGGCCCCCCAGTGTAGGTTAGCCAGGTATAGGTCCCTTCAGTGTAGGTTAGCCAGGTATATGGACCCCCCAGTGTAGGTTAGCCAGGTATAGGGCCCCCCAGTGTAGGTTAGCCAGGTATAGGGCCCCCCAGTGTAGGTTACCCAGGTATAGGGCCCCCCAGTGTAGGTTAGCCAGGTATAGGGCCCCCCAGTGTAGGTTAGCCAGGTATAGGGCCCCCCAGTGTAGGTTAGCCAGGTATAGGGCCCCCCAGTGTAGGTTAGCCAGGTATATGTACCTGCAGGCGGAGGAGAAGAGGCGGCGAGGAGAGACTCTGGCAGGCCAATGGGATGTAGGAGAGAAGCGGCGGCGAAGAGAGAGGCGGCGCGGCCGCTACGTCATGGCTGGGGGCGGCGCCGGGCACGTTACACACGCACATTACACAGGCTGCCCGCCGCCGCCCCCAGCCATGACGCAGCGGACGCGCCGCCTCTCTCCTCCCTCTCTCCTCGCCTGCATGCATTCTATTGGCCAGCGGCCAGTAGTTAAACACGAGCTGCTGGCCGCAACAAACATTAACGAGACGCGGCCAAGAGGCCGCGATCTACCAAGGAGGCGGTCGCGATCTACCGGTAGATCGCGATCGACCTATTGGGCAGCCCTGGTGTACAGTATCTCCCCCTCATTTGTTGGTACTATGATGTTATACTGAGTAATGAAGATGGGCCTTTCATATGGTGTACAGTATCCCCTCCTCATTTGTTAGTGCTATGATGTTATACTGAGGAATGGAGATGGGCCTCTCATATGGTGTACAGTATCTCCTCATTTGTTGGTACTATGATGTTATACTGAGGAATGGAGATGGGCCTTTCATATGGTGTACAGTATCTCCTCCTCATTTGTTGGTACTATGATGTTATACTGAGGAATGGAGATGGAACTTTCATTTGGTGTACAGTATCCCCTCCTCATTTGTTGGTACTATGATGTTATACTGAGGAATGGAGATGGACCTTTCATATGGTGTACAGTATCTCCTCCTCATTTGTTGGTGCTATGATGTTATACTGAGGAATGGAGATGGACCTTTCATATGATGTACAGTATCTCCTCACTTGTTGGTGCTATGATGTTATACTGAGGAATGGAGATGGACCTTTCATATGGTGTACAGTATCTCCTCCTCATTAGTTGGTATTGTGATGTTATACTGAGGAATGGAGATGGACCTTTCATATGGTGTACAGTATCTCCTCCTCATTTGTTGGTACTATGATGTTATACTGAGGAATGGAGATGGACCTTTCATATGGTGTACAGTATCTCCTCCTCATTTGTTGGTACTATGATGTTATACTGAGGAATGGAGATGGGCCTTTCATCTGGTGTACAGTATCTCCTGCTAAATTTGCTCTTAGAATGACTTTGCAATAATAAATGTAAAAAGGTTAATACTAATACTATCCTCCTATCTACATAGTACTTTTCACCGTCCTTCCCTCTTCATGGCACAGTAATGTTTTAAAAAATCCTTAATATTTGTAGGTTTCTTGGGGGAGGAACAGATCTGTGACTCTGTTTTGTGTTTACTACTTACCTACTTTGGGAACTAAAGAAGATTCTTCCTCTTTAACTGTCACAATCATTTGACTGTCCTCCATAGACTTATGATCAGGCCTCACATATCTCTCTTCTTCTTCTTCTTCTTTGATTGCCCTCATCATATTATCCTCCTTCATAGTCTGCTCATCACTCCTCACAAACATCTCTTCTTCTTCATTTTTAATTGTCATCGTGTCACCCTCCTCCATAGACTGCTGATCACTCCTCACATATGTCTCTTCTTTTTCCACTTTAATTGTCCTCATCATATCACCCTCCTCCATAGACTGCTGATGACCCCTCACATCCATTTTTTCTTCCTCCTCTGTAACTGCAATCTTCATAATCATTTCCCCACCCTTAAGCAACAACGAAAAAAATCTTTAGCATCTCAGCACTAAAATGGAGCAACACCGAATACTACAATTTCCAAAAGCAGTGGTTCTCAGACTGTTATCAGGTGAAGGCACCCTTGGTTACTTAGACATTTTTCAAGGCACCCCTTTGGCACACAGGAGGCTTGACAGCAGCTGTTCCTGTGCAGTGGCTGGATTCTTGCTAGAGCTCGGGGCACAGACACTGTATTAAGTCACATCTGAGCATGGCTGCTGCGGTGCTCACATGCCAGATATGCCATTGCTGTTAGGCAGCCCCTCTCTACAGTATAGTTAGCCAGATGTGCCCCCAGTATTAACCACTTGAGGACCGCAGTGTTAATCCCCTCCAGTGACCAGGCCATTTTTAGTTAAATAGGCCACTGCAGCTTTAAGGCCAAGCTGCAGGGCCGTACAACTCAGCACACAAGTGATTCCCCCCCCCCCTTTTTCTCCCCACCAATAGAGCTCTCTGTTGGTGGGAACTGATCGACTCCCACCCCCCCCCCCCCCCCCCCCGAGTTTTTTTTTTTTTTTTTTATAAATATTTATTTATATTATTTCTGATAAAATCCTGCTTTTTTTAAAAAAATTAACTTTATTACCCTCCCTCCCCCCGCCAGCCAATCAGTGCGATCGGCTGTGATAGGCTTCAGCTTATCACGGCGGATCGCTTCCCTGTGTCCCAGGGGGACAGCCGTGTCACACGGGTGTCCCCGTACAGCGCTGCTGCAGATCGCAGTGCTGTACAAAGCAATTAGAAGGCGGTTTCGCCGTCTAAGTCTCCCGAGCGGCAATCGCCGCTCGGAGACTGAAGGCGGGGCGGAGCTCCGCCCCCGAGCAGGAGAAGCGTGCGCAGCCTGCGCGCAATCTCCTGCTAGCCCCATAGACAGCCGTTCACGCTAATTGCCGTGGGGCAAGTAGTTAAACAACCCCTCCTCCCAAGTACAGATAGCCAGATGTTCCCCCAGTATTAGATAGCCCATTTTCTAGTATAGGTAGTCAGATATGTTGTGCTGTCGCGGCACATCTGAAATGTGCTCACAGCGCAGGAGGATGTGACGGCACCCACTTTGAGAAACACTGTCCTAAAGTATTTCATCTGACTAATAAAGCTTTGGTTCTACCTACCTGGTAATGATGGGGGATGGTGTGATCTTCCTGTGGACAATCTCGGTGATAAAGAGGACTTGTACATCTCTCTGGTGGGTTTCTGTTACTGGATCCATCTGTAGGAAACATACACACATACACACACACACACACACACACACACACACACACACACACACACACACACACACACACACACACACACACACACACACACACTGACTGAATACATAGTCACCATGTATTATCAGATGATGTGGAGGGGATCTAGGTGGACCCTCCGTACTGCTCTTTCCTTTACAAGAAATGAAAGTCTCCTCTTACCCGGTGATGTGAGGGGCGGCTGATTCTCCATCATGATGTCCTTGTAGAGGTCCTTGTGTCCTTGTAAATACTGCCACTCCTGCATGGGGAAAACAGCAACATCCTAACACCTTATAGGAACCTGGCACACAAAATAATACAATCACCATCGAGACACACTCCTTGTTGTTATTGTTAAATGTCCCTAATCTCCCAGCACTGCTCACCTTTCCTGTCAGCAGCTCCATCATCTTGCAGATGACCTCTAGAATCTTTTTGTAGTCTTTCTTGGATGTCAGGTAGTGAAGTGGAAGCACTGCGTTCGGGTATCGGCTATGGAGATGGCTGATGGGTGTATTTAGGTCAGCAGATGTCTTTTTTACGACTTCATAAACCTGTGTAAAATCAAACCGTTATAATGATTGTTGGATACTCTCCCAGAATTCACTTCTCATGTCATGTTAGTGTTTCAGTAAATGTGACAAGTGTGACATCACTCGCTCCCAGAATCCTCCTCACCTCTCCAGTCAGCAGGTAGATCACCTCCAGGGTCAGGTCTAATATTCTCTCAGCCACATGACTCCAGTCTTCATCCATCCTCAGCGATGTGGTCATGTGATCTGTGCAGAAAACGAAACATTACGTGCATTGCAGGTCTCTGACTACCCTTATTTTCTCTATTATTGCTTCCTGTTAGTCACCTGTTTCTGAACTACAAACTAGTTTAGTAGAACAGAAGAGATAACCCCAGTAAACACAATACACAGTTTTGAGCAATGATTTTATTTAGGGGGGAGGGAGTTCTGGAATGCCCATATCGCCTATAAGAAAATGGTAAGTATGACTCCACAGCGACCTCTAGTGCCCACTCACTTGCCCTTCCTACTAGTGATGGGTCGTTCACGAACGAGCCGGCTGTAAGAGCCGGCTCTTTGCTGTGAACGACAAGAGCCGGCTCTCAGTTTGGAAAGAGCCGATGCCTCAGCCGCCCCACACAGCTGGTGCTGAGGCATGCTGGTAGATGTAGTCCTTCTCTTGCAGCTTGTAGGAGTGTATGGGGCGGAGCAGAGCAGTAGCAGGAGGGATTGCCCCAGTCAGCGAAGCAGTCTGGAGTGGTCATGGAGACGGGGGCAGGGCTTTTCCTCCGATTCAGAGTGGTATTCGTAAGAGCCGGCTCTTTAATGGGAGCCGATTCAGAAGAGCCGATTCTCCGGGAAGAGCCGAAATTCCCATCACTACTTCCTACAGACTGACTGTGGGCATGGCTTCAGCTAGCAGAGCAACAGACTCTGTATGGCCATGTGACTGAAGGGGGATGGTTCAGGCCAACAGAGTGAACAAGCAGCTGGAGATTGTAAAGGAGAAGGTGAGTATCTATAAACTGGTGCACCAGATTTTTTTTTTATTAAGTAAAAACTTTTTAGGTATTTTTGAGGTACAATTAATTTGAAATAGTGTTCTAATAAACAAGTAAAAAAAATCTTGCCCCTGGATTTGGACTTCAAAGGATATCCAAAGCGATTAATAAAATCTTCTTCCAGCCCCTAGAAGTCACGTGTGTCCCTTGCCGCAGCTCCGGGATCCTGCTGGCAGCCTCTAACGATTGCTGACCCCAATGGGTCAGCGTCTTCTGTGCATGCAGGGGCGTGCGTACCCGTGCCGCATACAGAAGCACCCACATTATCGCATAGCTCCCAACTGTCCCTCTTTCGGAGGGACAGTCCCTCTTTGGAAGCCCTGTCCCTCTGTCCTCCTCATTTGTCCCTCTTTCTATGTAAATATATATATTTCTCTACTGAAAAATGTGTTTAATTGCATCTAAACTTTATTCCCATCTTTTAAATTAATATATCTCTTATTTTCAAATGTTAACATGAAGGAAAATGCACTAGGATAGAGTGGACCAGTGTGGTTTGAATTATAAAACAACATATTTTTCTTATGAAATCTGTATGGTATGAGTGAGTAGGAGTGTGCTGGGGGTGCGATCAGGGGTGTGGCAGGGGCATGGCTTAAGCTTCCCTCTTTCTCATCTCAAAAAGTTGGGAGGTATGTTATCAGGAGAGTACTGCACAGGCCCTGTATGTTCCCGTTGATGTGGGTGCGCTCTCGCCCTGGGCGGGTGCGTGCCCCCGCCTGCGCAGAAGACACTGACCCATTGGGGGTCAGCGATCCTTCAGAGGCTGCCAGCTGGACACCAGGAGCTGCGGCAAGGGACACACGTGACCTCTAGGGTTTGGAAGAAGCCCCAGGTAGGTAAAGATAGATTTTATTTATCGCCTCGGATATCCTTTAAGTAAGGGTTCACATTTGTGCGAAGAAAATGCCGCATAGTGCACATTTATCCCGCATGCAGAATTCACATCACATGCATACCAGCCCATTGCTGTTTGATTCAATGTCAATGCAAATCCGCATGCAGGGAAAGCGCATGCAATCTTTATATTTATGACCAGCCACCATCCATGTTATTCTATCTGTCATGAAGCTGATCACAACCATTGTCTGCTGCCTACACTGTCATGCAATCTCCCCATATTGTGAATCATGCCAGACTACACTGTAATGTTTCATCATTTAACATAAATAGACAATAAAAAACAGTACATGAGTACATTCAGGAAACAGAAAGTGCTCATTAACAGCCCTATTATGTCACAGCACAGCTCCATGCCCTGTCTTCTCTGTGTTTTTGCTACGGTAGTGTAAAATAATCATGTATTTACCTTCTTTGGTGCCAGTCCTAACAATGTCTCCCCTCTACTTCCGCCCACTTCATCTTTAACTTCCTGTCTCTGCGTCTCAATCACTTCCTATTGAGATCGCCACCTAGCGGAAAATAGGGAAACTGCATTCTGCACAGTATCTATTGTTGGACGTCAGGGAGTGAGGTGGTGGAGGTACTTTGATGGGGGATGGACCACTGAGACAGCTGAGGGCTGAAGCAACCTAAAAAAAAGACTTGGATACTCACCTAAGCAGAGGACAGGCACTGTGGATCGGTTACTTCCAGTCCTTTCTCCATCCTCTCATTCCACCGCTGTACCCCAATAGAAACTCTGCTTTCAAGTAGTTAAATCAATGGTTATACTTCTAAAATGCAGGATGTGATGTTAATTATTATGCAAGGCATGATCAGTTCTTTATTTTGTCCGCTTTTAGATCTGCAGATTCTTTACTACTTGATAATCCTGTGTAGATTCCTACTGTTTAAATCACTGGAGACCTCTAAAATCTCCTTTTCATGCAATAATGTTTTTCAATAACAGAAATATCACGTTATAGTTCATTAATGGCTGCAGTACCGGTATTCTCCACAAGATGGTGATGTCGCCTATACCAGTTGGAACGCACAGGCTGGAAAAAGTGGAACGCAGAGGGGGACTGGAACGCACAGAGAGGAGGGGTGGAACGCAAAGACCGGAGGCTATCATTAAAGTGGAGGAAATAAAGGGGAGACATTGCTGGGACTGGCAGCATAGGAGGTAATAAGAGATTAATGTGTTATTTTATATCTCTACCCCATAACCCCTCCTTTCTCTCCTTCCCCATCACCCACAGCTGCTGCTACAGATATAGAATATGTATTGTATTCTATATAGATGCAAAGACATACCCCTCAATGCAGTCTTATAAAGACAGTAACCAATCACTGCTAAGTGTGTCAGCATTATCTGCATGTTTGTACTGTGTTTATCTGCACAGGAGGTCTGATCAGTGATATATGTGATCTATTCCTTTCTAAGCTTACATCACTGAGCAGGCAGGATGTGTAGATAGCAGATATGTCAGTAATCCTGCAACATCCAGACATAGGGAGTGGGGGAACCCTGTCACACCTGCAGAGTGCAGCCAGAGCACTTCAGAGAGCCAGGGCCCGTCTCAGACTGTAGTGGAGGGGTAGACAGCAACCTCCGTAATGCCGTATAAGTGGCAGCATGGTGGGGTAGCGGACAGACCTGTCGTGCAGCACTACAGTCCCAGACTAGAATGTTAACCAGGAGACCACTCTGTATCTGCTTGGGGTTTGCTCTCTCCAGCTTGAGTGGGTCTCCTCTGAGCACTCTGGTTTCCTTCCTACCAAACGTGTTAACTGGCTCCCCCACAACCGGCATTTAAAGGGGGCTTAGATGCTTTCCTTGCGTTGAAAGACATCCAAGGCTACAATTACTAGGTAATGCCCAATAATGTTGACCAAGCTATTTTATCTGATTGCCATCTGGAGCCAGGAAGGAATTTTTTTCCCTTTTGGGGCTAATTGGACCATGCCTTTCTCTGGATCACCCATGCCTTTTCGCCTTCCTCTGGATCAACAGGGATATGTGAGGGAGCAGGCTGGTGTTTTACTTTGTTCTCTGGTTGAACGTGAAGGATATATGTCTTTTTTCAACCCAAATAACTATGTAACTATATAACAAAGACACTCTGCATCTGGCTTTTGAAACCCTTATTTGGCCCTAGGAACTGGGCAGAGACCAACGAAACGCGTTGCCTGTGCTTGTTAAAAAAAAAAATTATATATATATATATATATATATATATATATATATATATATATATATATATTTGTTGTTGTTGTAAGCCACCTCTCCCTTTTTCACTTTTATTTGTTTTTAACTCTGTTTTATACACTCCTGGGTGCCTCTTACCCCTTTTGTGCTTGTCCCCCCTTGTGAGGGCTAAGTCTGTTCACCATGTGGCTGATGCCACATGTCAGGACATTACTGCTGTTTGACCATCACCACCCTCTCTGGGTACCCGAGTGGAGTCTGGTTTGTGTATCTCCACCTGCTCCGAGCAGTTGGTTGCTCCCTATGCAACTTTCCTTTGTGTGTATTTATTTTGCCTAATTCTCATTTTTATATACCTTGTGACATACTGCACCATTTGAGCTTCTGTTGTCTCTGTCTTCTTAGGGTGCATTGCTCGCCCTACCGCACAGTTCCCCACACATGTATACCTTTGACTATGACAGGGATGTTTCACTATGATTTTGCTGAGGGTTTAACTGATGCACCATTGGTACCAGAAATAGTTTGCTGGACTGTGTGAAGAGAGGCAGATAATATCCACACTACATAAACACATACCAGTGAAAGGAATAATATTATTAATAGCATTTTTCTTGTCACTCAGTACATTGGTTTAGCATATTAATATGTTCCCTTATCCTTCAATATCTTACAAAAGAAACATTGTTCTTCTGCCATGTTGAGTCTGTGGCACATGTAATATATACCCTTCCTTTTATAATCCAGTCCTGTAATTCAGACAATTCTCAGCTTAACTTCTATTCGTAAACATACATGTAATCATAGAGGTGAGGAGGATTCTGGGAGGTCACATGACATCACTCTTATTGCTATTAATAAAACACACACCTGACTGGAGAGATGAGGAGGATCCTGGGAGGTCACAAGACATAACTGTTATTTGTATTAATAAAACACACACCTGACTGGAGAGGTGAGAAGGATTCTGGGAGGTCACATGACATCACTGTTATCTGTATTAATAAAAACACACACCTGACTGGAGAAAAGAGGAGGATTCTGGGAGGTTACATGACATCACTGCTATCTGTATTAATAAATCACACACCTGACTGGAGAGGTGAGGAGAGTTTTGGGAGGTGACATTGTGGGGTATAATCAGAGGTCACATGCCATCACTCTTACAGTGGCTTGCAAAAGTATTCGGACCCCTTGAAGTTTTCCACATTTTGTCATTTTACTGCCACAAACATGAATCAATTTTATTGGAATTCCACGTGACAGACCAATACAAAGTGGTGTATACGTGAGAAGTGGAACGAAAATCATACATGATTCCAAACATTTTTTACAAATAAATAACTGCAAAGAGGGGTGTGCATAATTATTCACCCCCTTTGGTCTGAGTGCAGTCAGTTGCCCATAGACATTGCCTGATGAGTGCTCATGACTAAATAGAGTGCACCTGTGTGTAATCTAATGTCAGTACAAATACAGCTGCTCTATAATGGCCTCAGAGGTTGTCCAAGAGAATATTGGGAGCAACACCACTATGAAGTCCAAAGAAGACACCAGACAGGTGAGGGATAAAGATATTGAGCAATTTAAAGCAGGCTTAGGCTACAAAAAGATTTCCAAAGCCTTGAACATCCCACGGAGCACTGTTCAAGCGATCATTCAGAAATGGAAGGAGTATGGCACAACTGTAAACCTACCAAGACAAGGCCGTCCACCTAAACTCACAGGCCGAACAACGAGAGCGCTGATCAGAAATGCAGCCAAGAGGCCCATGGTGACTCTGGATGAGCTGCAGAGATTTACAGCTCAGGTGGGGGAATCTGTCCATAGGACAACTATTAGTCGTGCACTGCACAAAGTTGGCCTTTATGGAAGAGTGGCAAGAAGAAAGCCATTGTTAACAGAAAAGCATGAGAAGTCCCATTTGCAGTTTTGCCACAAGCCATGTGGGGGACACAGCAAACATGTGGAAGAAGGTGCTCTGGTCAGATGAGACCAAAATTTAACTTTTTGGCCAAAATGCAAAACGCTATGTGTGACGGAAAACTAACACTGCACATCACTCTGAACACACCATCCCCACTGTCAAATATGGTGGTGGCAGCATCATGCTCTGGGGGTGCTTCTCTTCAGCAGGGGCAGGGAAGCTGTTTAGAGTTGATGGGAAGATGGATAGCGCCAAATACAGGGCAATCTTGGAAGAAAACCTCTTGGAGTCTGCAAAAGACTTGAGACTGGGGCGGAGGTTCACCTTCCAGCAGGACAACGACCCTAAAAATAAAGCCAGGGCAACAATGGAATGGTTTACAACAAAACATATCCATGTGTTAGAATGGCCCAGTCAAAGTCCAGATCTAAATCTAATCAAGAATCTGTGACAAGATCTGAAAACTGCTGTTCACAAATTCTGTCCATCTAATCTGACGGTGCTGGAGCTGTTTTGCAAAGAAGAATGGGCAAGGATTTCAGTCTCCAGATGTGCAAAGCTGGTAGAGACATACCCTAAAAGACTTGCAGCTGTAATTGAAGCAAAAGGTGGTTCTACAAAGTATTACGTTAGGGGGCTGAATAATTACACACACCCCACTTTGCAGTTATTTATTTGTAAAAAATGTTTGGAATCATGTATTAGTTTCGTTCCACTTCTCAGGTGTACACCACTTTGTATTGATCTTTCATGTGGAATTCCAATAAAATGAATTCATGTTTGTGGCAGTAATGTGACAAAATGTGGAAAACTTCAAGGGGGCCGAATACTTTTGCAAGCCACTGTATCTCTGTAAATAAAACAAACATCTTACCAGAGAGTTGAGGAGGATTTTGGGAGGTCACATGACATCACTTTTGTCTCTAGTAATAAAACACACACCTGACTGGAGAGGTGATGAGGATTCTGGGAGGTCACATGACATCACTTTTGTCTCTAGTAATAAAACACACACCTGACTGGAGAGGTGAGGAGGATTCTGGTAGGTCACATGACATTTCTCTTATCATAAACACATCCCCTAGTGGAGAGACAATTCTGAGAATTTTACATGACATCGTTTTTACCTGTATTAAAAACAAATGAAACATTATTGTTAGTTGTGATTTTATTTTGTTTATTTTTTGCAGGGGTTTTTACATTAGTACCACAATCTGAGAAACTCCCAACACCCCCGTACCCCTCCCCAGTCGGTGTAGAGGATGAAGTCGGAAGTCCCATCACTGCATCTCTGTCTCCCTCTCTGAGAGAATCAGGAATAAGAGGACTCTGGCAGCCACATAGAAGGTGAGCTGCGATGGGAATATGGGACTTTGTCCAGTAAGAGCAAGGGTTGTGTCTTCTGGTGGGTGACGCTGACATTGGACCTGATTGGCTTTAGTCTCCCAAGGATGCAGTATAGTATGTTTGTACTATTGTAAGCCTGGCATGGATTTAAAATTCAAATAAACCAAAACTTTGAGAAGGTAAAATTTAAAAGCCATCAGGAAATATTACGGTGTATAAAAGAAAGTGGTGGACAGAATACTTGTCTCATGGGCCAAATGTGAATTGCAATCTTCAAGGCAGCTATCATCCTGTCCTCGCTGGATTTAGCTGCTGGGCAGATCATCAGCTTTCTGTACCCTGTGACAATCGGGAGAAGTTAGGAAGCAATTGCAGATAATTTAAAAGAAATTCAGACAAGGCTTGAGATATTAGCTACATTGTCCAGTGTTGTCCAACTGAAACATACTAGTAAATCATGCTTGCTGTGCATGTTCCAATAAAGATGTCTCCATCTGTTTCTGTATGTATTTAGGACAGAAAAATCCCTGCAAAGACATCATGATGGAGAATCAGCTGCCCCTCACATCACTGGGTAAGAGGAGACTTTACATTATTGTATAGGAAAGAGCAGTATGGAGTGTCCACCTAGATCCCCATCATCTGATAATCACATAGAAGCAATGTATTCAGTGTGTCTTGTTTTCTACAGATGAATCCATTAACAGAAACCCACCAGAGAGATGTGCAGTTGCTCTTTATTCTCGGGATTTTGAAGAGAATGATAATGTTGACATACACCATTTTCAGGTAGGTGATACTTGTATTTTTTTATCAAAGGTATACCTTGGTATATTCTGCAATGCAGCCTGTTCTTCAAAATTAACCTAGTCGATATGTTATATTCCTTATTTTTCTGTTTAGGGTGAGGGACTAACTATATGTGAATTAGAAAAGTCTGCTAAAGAAAATAAAATGAGGACAATTAAAGAGGAAGAAGAAGAGACGTATGTGAGGAGTGATCAGCAGTCCAGGAAAGAGGGTGAAATCATGAAAACAATTAAAGAGGAAGAAGAAGAGAAGTATGTGAGGAGTGATCAGCAGTCTACAGAGAAGGGGCAAGTGATGGAACTATTAAAAAAAGAACAAAAAAATGATGCACATGAGAGGGGTGTTCTGCCACCAGTGCAGGAGGGGGAAATGACATTGTCAATTAAACAGGAAGCACAAGATCCAGATGTAAGTGGTGCTGCGCAGTCAGCTCACGAAGGCAACATGAAATTTATCATTAAAAAGGAAGAAAACGAGTTGTATTTGTGGGGATATCCGCCATCTGCAGAAGGCGGTAAAATTAGGTTTATCATTGAAGAAGAAGAGACGCGTGTGACAGATAATCCACAATATATGGAGAAGGGGGAAATGGAGAGGACCATTAAAGAGGATGGATGTTCTCTAATTATTAATACAGGTTAGTAGCAAACATAGAAAGTGCTAATTATTTTCACCTCTGGTTTTAGAGCGTAAGTGCGAAATGTGCAGAATGATGGGAAGCAAGATAAACAGGAGTGAGCTGTGCAGAGGGTGTGGAATGAGATTTGCATGAGTATCATTAGTGAGATGTGCAGGAGTATAGGAAGTAAGATGTGCAGGAGGGTGGGGAATGAGATGTGCAGGAGGGTGGGGAATGAGATGTGCAGGAGTATAGGAAGTAAGATGTGCAGGAGGGTTGGAAATGAGATGTGCAGGAGGGTGGGGAATGAGATGTGCAGGAGTATAGGAAGTAAGATATGCAGAGGGTTGGGAATGAGATGTGCAGGAGGGTGGGGAATGAGATGTGCAGAAGAATGGGCAGTGAGATATGCAGGAGAATGGGAAGTGACTTGTGCAGAGGGTGGGAAGTGAGATGTGCAGGAGGATAGGAAGTGATATGTGAAGGCAGATGGGAAGTGAGATGTGCGGAGGATGGGAAGTGGCATGCAGGAGGATGGGAAGTGAGATGTGCAGGAGGATGGGAAGTGAGGTATGCAGAAGGATGGGAAATGAGGTGTGCAGGAGGATGGAATGTGAGATGTGCAGGAGGATGGAATGTGAGATGTGCAGGAGAATAGGAAGTAACTGCAAAGGGAGGGAAATGAGTTGTGCAGGAGGATGGAAAGTGAGATGTGCAGGAGGATGGGAGGTGAGCTGTGCAGGAGGATGGAAAGTGACTTGTGCAGAGGGTGAGAAACGAGATGTGCAGGAGGATGGGAAGTGAGATGTGCAGGAGGCTGGGAAGTGAGATGTGCAGGAGGCTGGGAAGTGAGATGTGTAGGATGATGGAAAGTGAGATGTGTATGAGGATGAGAAGTGACTTGTGCAGAGGATGGGAAATAAAATGTGTGGGAGGATGGTAAATGAAATGTGTGAGAGGATGGGAAGTGAGATGTGCAGGAAGCTGGGAAGTAAGATGTGCAGGAGGATGGGAAGTGAGATGTGCAGCAGGATAGGATGTGACTTGTGCAGAGAACGGGAAGTGAGATGTGCAGGAGGATAGGAATCAAGATAAGCCAGAGGATGGGAAGTGATATGTGCAGGATGATAGGAAATAAGATGTGCAGGAGGATAGGAAGTGACTTGTGCAGAGGGTGGGAAATGAGATGTAGGAGGATGGAAAGTGAGATGTAGGAAGACGTGAAGTGAGCTGTGCAGGAGGATAGGTAGTGAGATGTGCAGAGGGTGGGAAATGAGATGTTCAGAAGAATGAGAAGTGATGGAGAATCAGTAGAGCTTTATATCGACATGGTTTTCGAGACTGGGTTGTAAAGAGTGACCATGAAAGAATAAATGTCATTACCAGTTGTGAATTCAGAGGTATCATTTTTTATCTATATTTAAAAAGTTTGGATGGACCGGGCGAAGAGCACCCTTGCTACTCTGCTATTATATAGCTGATTGGTGAATGGTGTTTGCCGAGGTGACTTGTGGTCATCTGAGAGAGTGAAAGCCCCAAGTCGTAAGGAACACTGAAAAAGGCCCATCTCCATTCCTCAGCATAACATCATAGTACCAACAAATGAGGAGGAGATACTGTACATCATATGAAAGGCCCATCTCCATTCCTCAGTATAACATTATAGTGCCAACAAATGAGGAGGAGATACTGTACACCATATGAAAGGCCCATCTCCATTCCTCAGTATAACATATTAGTACCAACAAATGAGGAGTAGAGTATGTACACCATATGAAAGGTCCATCTCCATTCCTCAGTATAACATCACAGCACAAACAAATGAGGATGTGATACTGTACACCATATGAAAGGCCCATCTCCATTCCTCAGTATAACATCATAGTACCAACAAATGAGGAGGAGATACTGTACACCATATGAAAGGTCCATCTCCATTCCTCAGTATAACATCATAGCACCAACAAATGAGGAGTAGAGTATGTACACCATATGAAAGGTCCATCTCCATTCCTCAGTATAACATCACAGCACAAACAAATGAGGATGTGATACTGTACACCATATGAAAGGCCCATCTCCATTCCTCAGTATAACATCATAGTACCAGCAAATGAGGAGGGGATACTGTACACCATATGAAAGGCCCATCTCCATTCCTCAGTATAACATCACAGCACAAACAAATGAGGAGGAGATACTGTACACCATATGAAAGGTCCATTTCCATTCCTCAGTATAACATCATAGTACCAACAAATGAGGAGGAGATACTGTGCACCATATGAAAGGCCCATCTCCATTCCTCAGTATAGCCTCATAGTGCCAACAAATGAGGAGGAGATCCTGTGCGTCATATAAAAGGTCCATCTCCATTCCGAGGTATAACATTGTAGTACCAACAAATGAGGAGGAGATACTGTACATCATATTAAAGATGCATCTCCATTTTGAGGTAAAACATTATAGTACTAACATATGAGGGGATACTGTACACCATATGAAAGATCCACCCCCATTCCTCAGTATAGTCTCATAGTGCCAACAAATGAGGAGGAGATCCTGTGCGTCATATAAAAGGTCCATCTCCATTCCGAGGTATAACATTGTAGTACCAACAAATGAGGAGGAGATACTGTACATCATATTAAAGATGCATCTCCATTTCGAGGTAAAACATTATAGTACTAACATATGAGGGGATACTGTACACCATATGAAAGGTCCATCTCCATTCCTCAGTATAACATCATAGTACCAACAAATGAGGAGGAGATACTGTACACCATATGAAAGGTCCATCTCCATTCCTCAGTATAACATCATAGTACCAACAAATGAGGAGGTGATACTGTACACCATATGAAAGGTCCATCTCCATTCCTCAGTATAACATCATAGCACCAACAAATGAGGAGGAGATACAGTACACCATATGAAAGGCCCATCTCCATTCCTCAGTATAACATCATAGCACCAACAAATGAGGAGGAGATACTGTACACCATATGAAAGGCCCATCGCCATTCCTCAGTATAACATTATAGCACCAACAAATGAGGAGGAGATACTGTACACCATATGAAAGGCCCATCTCCATTCCTCAGTATAACATCATAGTACCAACAAATGAGGAGGAGATACTGTACACCATATGAAAGGTCCATCTCCATTCCTCAGTATAACATCATAGTACCAACAAATGAGGAGGTGATACTGTACAACATATGAAAGGCCCATCTCCATGCCTCAGTATAACATCATAGTACCAACAAATGAGGAGGAGATACTGTACACCATATGAAAGGCCCATCGCCATTCCTCAGTATAACATTATAGCACCAACAAATGAGGAGGAGATACTGTACACCATATGAAAGGCCCATCTCCATTCCTCAGTATAACATCATAGTACCAACAAATGAGGAGGAGATACCGTACACCACATGAAAGGTCCATCAAGACTTTTTAAGCATAAGTAATTTAACATGCTCTATACAATTTATATAACAGAAAACTCTGCCTGAACCTAACCTTTCATGCACTTTTTTGTTTCCTCAAACAGATGGACGCTATGTCCAGAATACATCAAAGGAGTACACTACTTTACCTCCCTATTATAATACGCGTAGATCCCATTCTGCTACCTCAAACAATCATCCAAGATATCCCAGTGCAAACACAACAAAAGATGGATCTGATCCTGAAGAGTCCTCCAGTAAATCTCGTAGGGCTAGACAGGAAGGTATGGAGATAGTTCCTTGTTCACTTCTAGTCCTGCAACAAAGAGTTCCCTCGGACAAGATTCCCTTCATATGCCTTGAGTGTGGAAAAATGTTCCCAATGAAAGACAAACTCCTCAGACACCAGAGAATTCACAGCGGCGAGCGGCCATTTTCCTGTACCGAGTGCGGCAAAAGCTTTGTTCGCAAAGAGCAGCTTGTCTTGCACATTAAAACCCACACGGGTGAGCGCCCTTATTCTTGCCCAGAGTGTGGGAAAGGCTTCACCTGCAGAGGAAACCTCCACGTGCACCAGAAAAGCCACACAGGCGAACGCCCTTTCCTATGCCCAGACTGTGGGAAAGGCTTCATCCACAAAGAACAGCTTCGTACGCACAGGAGGATTCACACTGGCGAGCGGCCTTTTTCATGTTCAGAGTGTGGGAAAGATTTTACCCAGAAGGGGCACCTTGTTACTCACCAGAAAAGCCACACGGGGGAGCGTCCGTTTTCCTGTTCAGAGTGCGGGAGGTCTTTTACCCATAAGCAGAACCTCCGTTCACACCAGAGAATTCATACCGGTGAACGGCCTTATATGTGTTCAGAGTGTGGGAAATGTTTTACAGAAAAGCGAAGCTTAACCAAGCACCTGACTACTCACATCCATTAATGCAGGTGATAAGTTTTGCTGGTACATGTTATTATCCTTGCTGTAAAGCTGTTGTAGGATAAACATGAGGACTAAATGTTCTAAAGGAGGAACTCTACACAAAAGTGAAAGGAAAAAAGGCATACTGCGCCCATATGCAGTAAGAGAGAGAAGTGTCTGATCCCCTGCTGATTTTTTTTTTGCTTTGCTCTCCAACTAGGAAATGCCCAGTCTATAATTGTAATGGTAGGTTTATTGTAGCTGTGAAATACAGAATAACAGTAAAAGAACCCTCAAAGTCAGAGCTTGATGTGCATTGCAATGATGGTGATCCCCTGTCATCCAGCAAGATTTCAGACCGCCAAGTATCTTCACTGCAGGTAATGAGCTGAGATTAGGGGCACCCTCTGTAAGGGCATGCTCCTAATACCAGCATGTTACAGAACCTGCATAAAAGACACCTGTCCACAGACGCAATCAATCAGATTTCACACTAGCCACCATGGTCGAGACCAAAGAGCTGTCCAAGGATGTCTGGGACAAGATTGTAGACATGCACAAGGCTGGACTGGGCTATAAGACTATCACCAAGCAGCTTAGGGAGAAGGTAATGACAGTTGCTGTGATCATTTGCAAATAGGAAAAACTCAAAAGAACTGTCAGTCTTCCTCAGTCTGGTGGTCCATGCAAGATCTCACCTTGTGGAGTTGCAGTGAACATGAGAACTACACTTGTCAATGATCTCAGGGCAGCTGGCTCCATAGTTACCAAGAAAACAACTGGCAACACTCTATGTCGTGAAGTACTCAAATCTTACAGAGTCCACAAGTCCCCTTGCTCAAGACAGCTCATGTACAGGCTTGCCAGAGAAGCACTTGGTGAAAGTGTTGTAGGCAGATGAGACCAAAATTAAACTCTGTTGCATCAACTCAACTCACCATGTTTGGGGGAATGAGAAAAATGAAAAAACAATCGAGAGCCCCCGATAGTGTATTATTGTAGATAAGTGGTTATATGTAGAAGTAATAAAGATTTATACTCACAAGTGTGGGTTGCCGAGAATAGGCAACCACTCGTATCGCAGTCGGGGAGATTAGACCTGTCCCCGCTCAGGTTAAAAAGTCGCTCTCTGTACGGAAAAAAGAGGGGTGTCCACACCCATCCACCAAGTGGATAATCATGTAATTGGAAATACAGAGGCGCCAGTAGGATAAAAATAGTGCCAATTTAAAAACCATAAAATTGTGGGTGGCAATGGTGGAATTGCCCACCCTACAAACAACACAAGACCACTTCGTGTGGTGAAACAAATTTAATCAATTTAGTACTCCTAATAACAAAAACAGTTTGCAACGCGTTTCACGGGACCCAAGCCCGCTTCCTCAGGCAAAATCAATTACAAGCAGGAGCAACTGTAAACAAAAAGAACAAACACATACACAAAATATAATCAATAAGGAATAAAAAACAGATAGAACCATAAAAATAATAATAATAATAAAAATGATCAAAAGTTGATCAAAAAAATGATCATGAACAACATGATTGCATATGATGCCAAAATTCATTGCCCATGGATAACTATAATCTCTCTCTTGAGGGCCATCTTATCCTAATCCTTCTCGGAAATATAAGATCTTCATTCATATATTCATAATATTCCAACTATATATTACAATAGATTATACTGATTTATAGTAGATGTCGCCTCTTTAAAAGATTTATGAGTTTCTACAATTGATAGCACAAAAAGAAAAGAAACATTATCATGATATATCTCCATTTACCATGGATGATATACATATACACCTAAACTTATAGGGAGAGATCTATATAAAACTTTAAAGTTGGAAGAAGAACATTATTGCACATTTCCACTGACAAAAAGATACACATGATAGATAAACAAACCCCTAAAAAGAGCAGAAGCTCTAGACAGTGTCTCTCTGTAAACAAAGCAAGCCCTGCGACCATCTATCAGGACTAAGTAAACAATCCATACCCATAGATGTTCAAGCCATAGTGTTCCCACCTGTGGTGGGGATGGTAATGAGGTAATGGACAGTAATAGGTGTATAAAGATAGGTCCAGCGAACTTACCTAGCAGTAGTCTGTACTGACTTGGCACCTCTGTGTGTGTCGGGCGCCATCTCGGCTTCTATATACCCCGCACTCAGTAACGGCTAGTGGTGGGCGTGGCTAATGGATTTACATGCCAGACGTGCGCGGAAGTGGACGCTATCCGTCGCACAGCAGCAATGCCATCATTGGTGGTAAGACCCTGGCGGATTTACGTCACTTGTGGGCATGAATCTAGTGTAGCCATGTTTGTAGAGGCTAATGCTGGATACCCAGGGGGCGGAAGTGTGTCATCTGTGGGCTAGAAGCCACTGCCGACATATTGTGAGCTGGAGGACAAGCGCCTCCAGCACTTGTAGTATGTGTGGGCCAAGAGTGATAAATATATAATAATAATAACAATAACAGCAGCAGTACGTATATTGAATCAAACAATAAATAAATAAAAGCATCAAGACAAAACACAGGGAAATAGAAGGACGGGGCTGTTCTGCAGTAATGTGTGTTATATTCTGTACCCTTGCCCCATCTAGTGGTGGAAGCGTAGGTTGCTGCAATTTGAGAAATTTTAGGAGATGTCTATAATGCATTGTGTTACCTAACTAGAAACATAGTAGCTGATATGCTATATAAAGAGCACTGGTCAGGATAATATTGGCCACTTGCTTAGGTGAAACTATATAGCAATAGTAATAAAAAAACAAGGTAAAAGGTTCATCACCAAAAGATTATATAAAGTATAAAATATAGTGTTGTAAAAATGTGAATTTATGACACCTAAAATAGTGTAAAGTTACAGTTTTATAGAATGAAAGGAGAGAGCGACTGTTGTGGGACAATTAAAACCAAAAACTAAAACCAAGACTAAAAAATAATAACAACCAAAATTATGTGTGAGCCCATTTAGGCCTATTCGTACCTCTAAGTTTGTTTGTGTTATGCTTATTTAGCGAACCATCATAATGATGATTGTGAGATTTATAAATTGTGTCATATAACTGTCATATAAGTGCAGTTGGGGGCTCCTAACTTTTGTCTTAAACCCACCCAGCTGTTATATTGTTGTGTGGTACTTCTAAAATGTTTTTTCCAATTGTTCATTCAGCCCTAAGGGCACTAAAGTTTTTAAGGTTTGGATCCAAAACATCTCTCTATTTTTTAGGGTCTGGATCGCATTTGGTATAAGTGGATTAATTTGTTCTAAGGCTACGAATGAAAGCATTGACACATTTCTATTATGGATTTGGTCAAAATGTCTAGATAGACTGTGTGTGGCTAGGCCTTTAAGGATGTTGCGCCTGTGTTGTCCAATTCTGTCCCGTAGTTGTTGGCTCGTGCGTCCTACATATTGTACATCACAGGGACAGGTCGCTACGTAGATGACCATTTTTGAATCACAGTCTATATGTTTATTGATGGGGTAAGATATCTCGTTAGCTGTTGCTACCAGATGATCCACATTCATTATGAAGGAGCATGCCAAACAACGTGTCTTGTTGCATGGGTAGGAGCCTACTGGTTGAGGTGGTGTCTTCGAAGCTGTCCTAATTTTACTTGGTGCCAGTAGATTGCGAAGGTTGGGTGCTCTGCGAAATGTCATTATTGGTTTTTTAGGGATACAGTCTCGTAGATATGGGTCCTGTTGTAGGATTTCCCATCTGTTGGTCAAAATATTTTTTATGGTAGTGTGTTGTGCATTATATTTAGTGATAAATCGTAGTGTGGTTTCTGATCTGTCATTGTCGGTCTTTGGGGATGTGTGGGGATATCTAGCTTTGAATTTCGCATCTCGTATGAGTTTTTTCGGGTATTTTCAATGTTTGGGGGAATGCTGCCTAGGACCCCAAGAAAACCATCAACCATGGAGGTTGATACATTGTGCTTTTGGGGTGAAGGACACCTTCACCGTTTCCAAGGGACAATGGACATTGCCATATACCATCGCGTCTTAGGTGAGCACCTCCTTCCCTTAGCCTGGGCATTGAAAATGGGTTATGGATGGGTATTCCAGCATGACAATACTGTAACCCCAAACACATGGTGAAGGCAACAAAGAAGTGGCTCAAGAAGAAGCACATGAAGGTCCTGGAGTGGCCTAGCCAGTCTTTAGATCTTAATCCAATAGAAAATCTGTGGAGGTAGCTGAAGGTTTAAGTTGCCCATCATCAATCTTGAAACCTTACTGACTTGGATCTGCAGAGGACAAAATCATTCCTGAGATGTGTGCAAACCTGGTGACCAACAACAAGAAATGTCTGCCCTCTGTTATTGCCAACAAGGGTTTTGCCACCATGTACTAAGTCCTCTTTTGAGAGGGGATCAAATACTTATTTCACTCATTACAAAGCACATCAAGCACTGACTATGGGGGCACTGGAATTTTTGGGTTGTTTTGTTGTTGTTCTGTCTCTCACAGCTACAACAAACCTACAATTACAATTATAGACTGGTCATTTCTTGGTCAGACGGCAAACAAGCAAAATCATCAGGGGATCAAATACTTCTTTCCCTCACTGTGGGTGTAAATATAAATAACGCTGTACTTTTTCTCGACTGTTATTACGTTTATCTTCCTGCCGAAGTTACAAAACAAAGCAACATGGCGGCATTGCCTGTGCTGGGATGAAAGTACTTCCTGTGTTGGAAATGGGGAGGAAGCAGGAAGCTACATACTTCCACTGACACACCTCCCAGGGAGGTGTGACTTCCTGTGTTAGGGTGGCCTTCTTCAGAACGTGGAAATAATTGTTTACCCTCCATCCACCAGACTAAAACGACTGTCTTGGCTTGATATTAATCTCTATATTTAGATGTAGCAGAAGAACCTATGCAGAGGCCGAAACCCATCAGACATCATGAATCACAATATCGTGAACCTAAACTTGTCATGAAACTTGAAACCCTTTTTTTAAAATATTATGAATGACTTGATTGTGTGCGCTAATGATGTTTTGACTTTTATAAATAAATGCAAGCATTGAACTGCATGTACTGTGGGTCTGATCTACTTCATTTCTTTTTGTTTAATAATGTTTGTGACCCCATAGACCACAGCATAGGCCCTTCTATCCTTTACTGCCGCCTGTCAAAGCCTGTCTATGCTCATGGTTGTTGCCTCCATCATACTATATAGCCATCTCATTCTCTGATGTCCTCTCCTGCTTTTTCCCTCCTTCTTTCCCAGCATCAGAATCTTCTCCAAGGAGTCCTGCTTTCTCATCACATGTCTAAAGTATTTCAGCTTCAGTATTGCTCCTTTCATTGAACACGGTTAATTTATTTAAGGATTGACTGATTGGATTCCAAGGAGTGCTCAGCATTCTTTATGGTCCAATTCTCACAATCCAGCTTCAGATTCAAATGATGAGAAAGGTATAAGAAAAGTATCAGTTTTTGCTTGCCCCTTTCTTACCCAGCATGGGTAGCAGATGTGTTCTTTCCTCAATAAAGGTAGCAGATGCTCCCATCCCGCCATATAGCATGCAGATGTGCCTGGAGTGTTAAGTAAATCCTTCCCAGTTTATGTAGCCAGATGTGCCGCCAGTATTAGGTCCCCCTCTCTGATAAGGCATGTTACCTCGATCAAGGCATGCTATTTGTCTTAGTGAATCAAGCTGCGTAGCAGTCAGTCATGTTGCTTCAATGCCACTCCTGACATCACTATTTATGTTCATGGCACTTCCATAACGCCTGTTCTCCAGGCTCGCTGCCTAGGTGTAATACTGCACTCAAATCTCTCATTCAAACCACACATTGGGGCAGATTAATTAAGCCTAGCGCACTGAAAGAGCACAAGTTATATTGCTTTCTGCGCGTAAATTACCGGCACTTACTTGTACCTCGCACATGCTACGCGCGCTACTGGCAGCCTAGTGTGCGCTCCTTAGCAACGGGCCATTTTTCCTACTGCCACATGATTGTGACTATCGCCACCATGATACTTCACTAGCGTGGCCACTACTACGTTAATTAAGTACTGGTAATTTATTGAAGTCAATATAACTCACGCTCTTTCAGCATGTTAGGCTTAGTGAATCTGCCCCATTGGCAAACTATCCTCCTTGTCTCTACCTAAAGAAACATTTCCCGCATCCGCCCTTTACTCACATAGGACACTATCAAACTTCTGGTGCATGCCCTGATTATTTCCCGACTATTGCAACTCCCTGCTCTGCGGCCTCCCTACCAACCGTTTAGCTCCGTTACAGTCCATCATGAACTCTGCTGCACGACTTATCCACCTCTTCTCCTGCTTCTCCAGCCATATCCCACTCTGTCCCTTCACAGGCTGCCAATCACACTGCATCCACCTCTCCTCCCACTTATCCAGCCCTATCTTCCTGTGTCACTCCCTTCACTGGCTGCCAATCACATCTCATCCACCTCTCCTCTCACTTCTCCAGCCATATCCCACTCTGTCCCTTCACAGGCTGCCAATCACACTGCATCCACCTCTCCTCCTGCTTCTCCAGCCCAATCCCCCTCTGTCATTCCCATCACTGGTTGCTAGTCACATCTCATCCACCTCTCCTTTCGCTTCTCCAGACCAATCCTCCTGTGTCAGTCCCTTCATTGGCTGCCAATCACCTCTGATCCACCTCTCCTCCTGCTTCTCCAGCCCTATCTTCCTGTGTCACTTCCTTCACTGGCTGCCAATCACCTCTGATCCACCTCTCCTCCCGCTTCTCCAGCCCTATCCCACGCTATCAGTCTCTTCACAGGCTGCCAATCACACCTCATCCACCTCTCCTCTCACTTCTCCAGCCCTATCCCACTCTATCAGTCCCTTCACTGGCTGCCTGCCAGTTACACAAAGGAAACAATTTAAAATCCTAAAGCTGGCCTACAAAGCTCTTTACAACCTAGCGCCTTCTAATCTAAATAAACATATTTTCATCCTACACCCAATCTCCACTCTACTAACAATATTTTTCTCTCTGGTCACCTCTTCTCACTCCCGCTTACAAGACTTCTCTTAATCCTTTCCCATCCTCTGGTATACCCTACCTCACTTACCCTTTTTAGGCGCAGTCTGAAAACTCACCTCTTCAGGCAAACATACTAACATACTCTCCTACCTAGGACACTTCAGCCACTGACTACAATCTCTACCATCTCATATGCAGCTTCCATTTCCCCTGTAAAATACAAGGGGGTTTATTCACTAAGCTGCACTGCTACAGCAGCGCAGCTTAATGACAGCAGCGCGTGGCAATAATTCTCAGAGCACACTATGCAGCCATAGCCTGCACTGCTAAATTGCGCTCTGTTCTGAAAGTTTAACGAGTGCTTTGTTAAACTTAACCAGTTCTCTAGTGAACCTGCCCGGAACCCTGGTGGGTCCAGTGGCTTCAAAGGATGAGATTCCTGCACTTTGATTGGCCCAATAGCTTTACTGTCAAGTGACAGGCAGCCTACTGGGCCAATCAAAGTGCAGGAATCTCGTCCTTTGTAGCCACTGGACCCGCCAGGGCCCAGTTCAGTGGAACACTGGTTAAGTTTAACAAAGCCCTCGTTAAACTATGAGAGCAGAGTGTAATTTAGCAGTGCACGCTTAGTGAACCCCAATGTGTGGATTTTATCTACAGTAGCATTGTTTATTAGAAAACTACAGTGGTTGAAATTGGAGAAAGAGCATATTTTTTTCATTTGTTCCTAGTTTTTCCCTTTAAAATGCATAGAAAATAAAGTAATTACTGAAAACAAGTATCAAACACAAAACACCTAATTTGTGGCAAAAAAATAAAATAAAAATATAGATCATTTAGGTGTGAAAAGCAGTGATAACGTTATGGCCAAATGAATGGGAGGAGTGCTGAAATGCAAAAATGGCTCTTGGCGAGAAGGGTAAAACAGCTTGTGCCCTGATGCAGTTAATACTACAGTACTTTTAAAATACGCCAAATATTTAGCCACACCTACTGTTTACAGCGGAGTGCTTGTTTAGCATGTCTGTTGTCCTGACATTATTCTATCCTGTTTATCCTATTGGCCTGGATGACAAGTATGCCAAAAAAGCCTGGGTGACAAATAGGCCAACAAAAAGCCTGGCTCCCACCCAGCATTAGGATATTTTCGTTCAGTTCATGTGTCCTTTACAGCAATCCTGAAGTGAAAATAAACTGATGAGCAAAATGTATTGTATGTGTAGTGCAGCTAAGAAATACAACATTAGTAGCAAAGAAAAGGGTCTCATATTGTTTTCCAGGAGGAGGTAATAAAAACTTTAGTTGTTATCTATGCAAAAGACCTTTTCTGAGCTATTCCACCCATTTTGGATCAAATACAGACCTGTTTTCTGAAGCACTTAAAACAGCCAAGAAATGGTGAAAATTAAAATATCAGACTCTTTTCTTTGTTGTAAATGTTCTATTCATTATCCGTACTAAACATTCAAGTCATTATATCACAAGTTGTATTTTTGGTTTTATTTTTATAGTATTTTTTCAAATTAATACCGGTTTATAGTGATTTTATTTGGTCTTGGGGGTTGTATGTTCCACTATTTGTAGTTCCACTGTTAACTTTTTTGATTATTATTGGTTTTTTTTTGTTTTGTTTTTTTCATTTTTTGCTTTAAAAGTGACCCATGGCTGCAATTATATTATTATCCACTAGATGGAAGCAAATAGCCAATAAAGCAACAAGCAAGAGGTGCTGAAAAGTAGGAGCAGGAAGTTCCGGGTCAGAGGTGAGGTGGGAAAAGCACAGGGCAGCCATTGCTGGGACTGGCAGCTAGAGGTAATAAGAGATTATTAGTTTATAGCTAATGTCTCCTCATTGGGCATTGCACAGGTTGTAGGATAGATTCTAGTGAGGAAATTACTAAAGTCATTGGAATAGGTAAGTGTGAGAATAGTAATAATATGAATAAGCATAGATATTATGTACAGTAATATTTGTTCATGGAAGGAGAAGTGATGGTCATTATTAAAGAAATTTAGTGAATAGTATTCCCACCTCCCAACCATCCTGGCTGGGACTGTCCTTGTTTGGGAGGTATGGTCCTGTGGCAACTACCACTGTGTCGCGGCATGCCTCATCCTGAAGCAATATTGGGGATGGAGGGGAAGCACTAGGCACCAGAGAAGCTATATTGGGGAAGGAAAGGGGAGTATTAGGCAACAAGGAAGCTATGTTGGGGAAGGAAAGGCATCTAGGCACCAGAGAAGCTATATTGGGGAGGGAGGGGGGAAGCATTAGGCATCTGGGAAGCTATATTGGGAAGGGGGGGCACTAGGCACCAGGGAAGCTATGCTAGGGCAGGAGAAAGCACTAGGAACCAGGTTAAGCTATATTGGGGGGAAGCATTAGACACCAGGGAACTATATAGGAGGGCACTGATAAAGATGTGACAGGGGTGGATCTTGGTGTTCCCTGTTTTCAGAAGTTAGATTATATGCTAGACTTAGAACAAGACAGAACATGTATATTGCGCTTTTCTCCTGGTGGACTCAAAGCACCACTAGAGCACACTCAGTAGGCAGTGGCAATGCTAGCGAGTCTTGCCCAATGTCTCCTTACTGAATAGGTGTTGGCTTACTGAACAGGAAGAGCCAATATTTGAATCCAGGTGGCAGGTGTACAGACTGGAACCCAGCTGATACGGGACTCCTTTGAATCTGATTTTACACATTGCGGTTCATTTATGTTGGCAATTAGAGGCCGGGGTGGAGGATTTTTGTAGCGACTCCACAGCCCTGCTGTCATGAGCTGGGATATATTATGCAGCAAGTGAACAGGCAGTTCTTGGAGATGATGGGGATGACAGATATATAGCCACAAGTAACATTGCAGTCTATGCATGGTGGCGCCCAGATTGCCCGCCTTGCATGGGCAAGTCAGGCTCATGAATGCATGTGGAAGAGGGAAGGCTGCCTGTCTGGTCGGATCCCACTAACAAGCTCCTGTACTAAAAACTGACATCAATATGTGATGCTGGTGGAGAGAGAGCTGTCAGAACATGCAGTGAATGGTGGCTTGCTGTATATTGGGCTGTATAGCTGCAGACTGGCCAGAAAAGGGGAACCTACACAATATTATGCTGGTGGTGTAAATGTTTTTAGGTGACCTGAGGGTATTAATTAGTATTATTATTATTGTGTATGAAGTGCAGAACTTATGTTTAAACTATAATATCACTGAATGTTTATCATTTTTTTAATTATTGAACAAAAGCCAGAATGACACAGCTATAGCATTACTAAAGAAAACAGTTAGAGGCTCCCTAAGATTCTTATAGTACAATTACAAAATATAAGTAGGAGTAGTTCGATCTTACCTTCTTCACGGAACAAACCACATGAGGTAGATATAATAATTATTGATGTACATAAGACAATGCGTTTCATGGGTGCTGGCCCACTTCCTCGGGTCAATACAAAGTGCCGAAGATGCAGCACCCGCATTCGTGATTATATCTACCTCATGTGGTTTGTTCCTTGAAGGAGGTAAGATCGAACTACTCCTACTTATATTTTGTTATTGTACTATAAGAATCTTAGGGCACCGCCAACAGTTTTTCATTAGTAATAGCCCAACCCTTCAGGGTTCAGTATTGCAAATCTCGTGTTTCCAATTATTCAAGGAGACCAACCAGTACTTGCACAGCAGACCTGGGATACCAAACGGGAACGGTTGATTTTCATGCAGGCTCTGGCAGTAGTTGCAGGATTGCAAACACCCTTGTGAGTATAGTATACTACTATTTTTCATAAGACCACCTTGTTCCAAACAATACTGCACCATTGGGCCCCTGATCTCTCTCATGCCAGAATCTTGGAGTTTATTTTTAACCACAGAGAGTCATTACAGAATGGATATAGCATATACACCTGAGCTTTTTAAATAGAAGTCTTGTCACGTTGGCAGGGATGACATGCCTTGTACAATATATGCTAGCAATTCATCTTGGAAATATATCATTAAAATATTAATAATTTATTCAGAGTCACAGGTTTTTATATACAGTACCACATTCAAAGCCTTGATAGAAACCATAGACAACACTGGATCTTACAGTCCAATATCCCGTTTTTTCATCTTATTATCCCTTTACAGAGAAGAGCTTCATGTACAGACCACATGACCCCATCATGAATGAGGACCGGAGTCACATGACCAATAGAATTTTAAACCTAACCCTGAAGATCATCTACCTACTTATCGGAGAGGTGAGGGGGATTCTGGGAGCTCAATTGACATCACTTATTTCTATTAATAAAGCATACATCTGACTGGAGAGGTGAGTAGGATTCTCAGAGGTCACATGACATCACTCTTACCTGATTGGAGAGGTAAGGAGGATTCTGGAAGGTCATGTGACCATCACTCTTAGCTCCACAGTGTTCTCCCCAGATTTTTTTTCCAGCTGAACAGTATAAAAAATTAGCTGCTTGGGGCACAACTGGGGGAATGCAGGGTCGGCAAACTCTGCCTACAGCATAGGAGGAGGATGAGAAGGTAAGCTAATGACAACTGGGTGCTCCCCAAAATTAGCTGGAGGGTAAGTAGTAGGGTAGTAGCAGTAGGGTGAATCCACCCAGCTAAAAAAGCCTGGGGAGAACCCTGCTCCATTAATAAAACACACACCCAACTGGAGAGGTGCAGAGGATTCTGGGAGGTCACATGACATCACTCTTATCACTATTAATAAAACACACACTTGACTGGAGAGGTGAGGAGGATTCTGGGAGGTCACAGGACATCATTCTTATCACTATTAATGAAACACACACCTGACTGGAGAGGTGAGGAGGATTCTGGGAGGTCACGACATTACTTTTTATCTCTATAAATTAAATAAAAACACACCAATGACCGGGAAGGTGAAGAGGATTCTGGGTGGTCACATGACATCAATCTTTTCTCTCTAAATAAAAACACAGACTTTACTAGAAAGTTGAAGGTATAAAAACATCCCCTAGAAAACTCTTTAATTAAATAATATTAAAAGTACCTAGTTGATCCTGCTACTATTGTTGTAAAAGAACAAGCTGCCAAGCAGGCAGAAACTCTCTGTCCAGCCTTCTCAAACTGGTTTCCGGCCCACTCCCCGGTAGTGATGCACGTCATTGCTAAATGGATGGACTCCATGACTTCCACTTGCTCAACCACACTATAACAAACAGAATGTTGGCACAAAGTGAAAGACGTGCTGCTTGCATTTAGCAGTGACATGTCAGCCATTGCAACAATGACACATCACTTCTGGGGAGTGAGCTAAGGGAACAGTGTGTGGAAGCTGGACAGAGAGCTTCTGCCTGCCTGGCCACTTCCTCTTTCCCACCAGTAAGAGCAGGATCAACTAGGTACTTCTGTTAATAAAAAATAATGTTTTTTGTTTTTTTTTTTACTGTGGACCTATTTTGAATTGTTATTGTACCTAGGAATAGCTACAGGAGTTTATTTGTGGGAATATCATACCACTTTAAGACTTGTGATAAGATAAAGTGGGACACTGTATACGAAGGAGGTATATTATTATTAATATATATATTTTAATTTTGGCAAAGGATTACATATTAGTTAAAGCATTTGGAGGGACAGAGACCAGTAAAGATCCGCATGTTGTAGAAGGATGGAGCAGGAGCCAGAGTCCCATCATTGCGCCCCCACCTCCCTGTCTGACTTCTTACCTGATCAACAACAAGAAGATTCTACAAATCACCAAAAAGATCACCAAACTTCTGACAGGAGAGGTAAGCTGTGCTGGGAATTATGGGACATTATCCAGTAACAACAAGATTGTATGTCTGTGTGGTGACTATCATTGTGTTTGTCAGGTTCCTATAAGGTGTCAGGATGTCACCGTCTATTTTTCCATGGATGAGTGGCAGTATATAGAAGGACACAAGGACCTCTACAAGGACACCATGATGGAGAATCAACCTCCCCTCACATCACCGGGTAAGATGAGGCTTTCATGTCTTGAAAAGGAGAGAGCAGTATGGAGGGTCCACCTAGATTCCCCCCCCCCCCCCCCCCATCATCATAGAGACAAGGTATTCAGTCAGTGTGTGTTTCCTACAGATGGATCCAGTAACAGAAACCCACCAGAGAGATGTACAGGTCCTCTTTATTCCCAGGATTGTCCACAGGAAGGTCTCACCACACCCCACCTCTATCAGGTAAATGACACAGAGGCTGTGGGACTTAAATATGGTACCAGCCCTTATGACATGTTCTCCTGGACAGTCTCCTTTAATTTCCTTTCTTTTTCGGGGTTTAGGTTGAAAAAGAGATCGACATGAATATTGTGGATGCAGATAAAGACACACATGTGAGGGGTAATCAGCAGTCTATGGACAAAGATGACATGATAAAGACAAATACAGTGGAAGAAGAAGAGAGATATCTGAGGAGTGATCAGCTGTCTGTGGAGGAGGGTGACATGATGAGGACAATAAAAGAGGAAGAAGAAGAGATGTATGTGAGGAGTGATCAACTGTCTATGGAGGAGGGTGACATGCTAAGGACAATAAAAGAGGAAGAAGAAGAGATGTATATAGAGGAGGATGACATGACGAGGACAATTAAAGAAGAACATTATCAAAATTTCACCATAGGTAAGTGATGGAAAATTAGCTATACTTTCTCCCCAGAGTATATATATATTGTAGGACAACCATCCATTCCTTTGTATAACAGCATGTTGCCAACAAATGAGGAGAAGATACTGTACATCATACGAAAGGCCCATCTCCATTCCTCAGTATAACATCATAGTACCAACAAATGAGGAGATACTGTACACCATATGAAAGGTCCATCTCCATTCCTCAGTACAACATCATAGTACCAACAAATGAGGAGGAGATACTGTACACCATATGAAAGGCCCATCTCCATTCCTCAGTATAACATCATAGTACCAACAAATGAGGATGAGGTACTGTACACCATATGAAACGCCCATCTCCATTCCTCAGTATAACATCATAGTACCAACAAATGAGGATGAGGTACTGTACACCATATGAAAGGTCCATCTCCATTCCTCAGTATAGCATCATAGCACCAACAAATGAGGAGGAGATACTGTAGTGTACACCATATGAAAGGGCCATCTCCATTCCTCAGTATAGCATCATAGCACCAACAAATGAGGAGGAGATACTGTACACCATATGAAAGGTCCATCTCCATTCCTCAGTATAACATCATAGTACCAACAAATGAGGAGGAGATACTGTACACCATATGAAAGGCCCATCTCCATTTCTCAGTATAACATCATAGTACCAACAAATGAGGATGAGATACTGTACACCATATGAAAGGTCCATCTCCATTCCTCAGTATAACATCATAGCACCAACAAATGAGGAGGAGATACTGTACACCATATGAAAGGTCCATCTCCATTCCTCAGTATAACATCCTAGTACCAACAAATGAGGAGGAGATATTGTACACCATATGAAAGGCCCATCTCCATTCCTCAGTATAACATAATAGCACCAACAAATGAGGAGATACTGTACAACATATGAAAGGCCCATCTCCATTCCTCAGTATAACATCATAGCACCAACAAATGAGGAGGAGATACTGTACACCATATGAAAGGTCCATCTCCATTCCTCAGTATAACATCCTAGTACCAACAAATGAGGAGGAGATATTGTACACCATATGAAAGGCCCATCTCCATTCCTCAGTATAACATAATAGCACCAACAAATGAGGAGATACTGTACACCATGTGAAAGGCCCATCTCCATTCCTCAGTATAACATCATAGTACCAACAAATGAGGAGGAGATACTCTTACACCATATGAAAGGTCCATCTCCATTCCTCAGTATAACATCATAGTACCAACATAGGAGGAGATACTGTACACCATATGAAAGGCCCATCTCCATTCATCAGTGTAATATCATCGTACCAGCAAATGAGGAGGAGATACTGTACACCATATGAGAGGCCCATCTCCATTCCTCAGTATAACATCATAGTACCAACAAATGAGGAGGAGATACTGTACACCATATGAAAGGCCCATCTCCATTCCTCAGTATAACATCATAGTACCAACAAATGAGGAGATACTGTACACTATATGAAAGGCCCATCTCCATCCCTCAGTATAACATCATAGCGCCAACAAATGAGGAGGAGATACTGTACACCATATGAAAAGCCCATCTCCATTCCTCAGTATAACATCATAGTACCAACAAATGAGGAGGAGATACTGTACACCATATGAAAGGTCCATCTCCATTCCTCAGTATAACATCATAGCACCAACAAATGAGGAGATATTGTAGTCCATATGAAGGGCCCATTAAAACTTTTTAAGCAAAATTTATATAAATCACGTTCTATACAATCCATATAACAGTAAACATTAATGCACTATTTGGTTTCTTCCAACAGATGAACACTATGTTCAGAATACATCAAGGGAGATGGCTACTTTCCCTCCGTATTATCATACACAATATTCTTCAAGAGTAAACCCTCTCATTTTTGGCAATACTGATAGACCACTGGGTCCCTCTAGTCATAAACATTCTGGTAGATCCCATTCTGCTACCTCAAACAACTATCCAATATATCCCAGTGCAAACACAACAAACGATGGATCTGATCCTGAAGAGTCCTCTAGTAAATCTCGTAGTGCTAGACACAAAGGTATGAAGATAGTTCCTTGTTCACTTCCAGTTCTGCAACAAAGAGTTCCCTCTGAAAAGATTCCCTTCAGATGCCTCGAGTGTGGAAAAATTTTCCCGACAAAAGACAAACTCCTCAGACACCAGAGAATCCACAGCGGTGAGCGGCCATTTTCCTGTACTAAGTGCGACAAAAGCTTTATTCGCAAAGAGCAGCTTATCTTGCACAATAAAACCCACACAGGTGAGCGTCCTTATTCTTGTCCAGAGTGTGGGAAAGGCTTTACCTGCAGAGGAAACCTTCACGTGCACCAGAGAAGCCACACGGGCGAACGCCCCTTCCTATGCCCAGACTGTGGGAAAGGCTTCATCCACAAAGGACAGCTTCGTACGCACAGAAGGATTCACACTGGTGAACGGCCTTTTTCATGTTCAGAGTGTGGGAAAGATTTTACCCAGAAGGGACACCTTGTTAGTCACCAGAAAAGTCACACTGGGGAGCGTCCGTTTTCCTGTTCAGAGTGCTGGAGGTCTTTTACCCATAAGCATAACCTCCGTTCACACCAGAGAATTCACAATGGCGAGCGGCCTTATCGATGTTCAGAGTGTGGGAAATGTTTTACAGAAAAGGGAACCTTAAACAAGCATCTGACTATGCACAATCTGACTTTTAGCTAAAGTCCAATTTTCAAACAGGAAGAGGCGGGCTTGCCACAATGTTTCCTCCTCAAAGGGGTTCTCTGGAGGGGGTTGAAAATAAAATCTGACACTTACCTGGGGCTTTTATCAGCCCCCTGTAGCTGTAATGTCCCGCACCGTCCTCCTCCGATCACCCATTCCCCGCCGCCGGAACCGGGCAATTATTCGTCTAACAAGACAAATAATGCGCACTCCCGCTCGCGACATCGGGAGCTTACTGCGCAGGCGCAGTACAAAGTTTTCTTGTACTGCATCTGTGCAGTAAGCTTCCGATGACACGCGGGGGAGCCAGCATGCGCGCAGCCACAGTTCAATCACATGCCGCGTGAGACCGGCGACGGAGAACGGCGTGGGACATTACTGCTACAGGGGGCCGGTAGAAGCCCCAAGTAAGTGTCTATTTTTCTTTTCAACCCCCCCCCCCCCCCCCCCCCCGAGAGAACCCCTTTAGGCTACTTACACACTAAGACCTTTAGGTGCTACGTTAAGGTTGCATAACGTGCACCTAACGCAATGTATGGTGGTGCGAGAGAGGACGTTAGAGTGAGCCGCGTTAGGCGGCTCTATCCGCATAAGGTCTACCAGAGTGGCGCTGATTGGCCGGCGGGACCTCGTGATGCGGAGCGAGACACACCGCATCACGTGGTCCCGCCGGCCAATCAGCGGCCGCCAGTGCAGTGCATATTAAGTAGCCATGTGCGCGGCTACTGTAGCGGCATCTCCCCGCCTCTTCTCGCCCCCCACTGAGCATGTGCAAACAGTCTAACGCGGCTTAAAGTGGACCCAAATTAAAAATACAAGATTTCAGAAATAAAATCTATTTTCTAAATTATAATAATAAATAGCAGCCTTTTTTCAGCTGCATGATGACAAATATAAAATATTTTACATTTATTGGAGGAACCCCTCCCTTCCTTTCAAATTGCCGGGATTTTTCCGGCAAACTGGTGGAGTAGATGGTGTCCGGCAATGGAGGAATTGCTAATGGCTGCCCCCAGTATAATCATAGCTATGAAAAGAGAAGGGTGAAAAGCATGCACTGAAATGCTCATAGGTTTGAAGGGGTGTTTACTTATCTTTGTATGTGTCAGAGTGGTGCAACTTAATATTTTTAATTAAAAAAATGTTTGGTTTGGGTCCGCTTTAAGCCGCTCAGAACGCACAGTACGCTGCACTTTGCCCGAACGTGCAGCGTTACTGTGTAAAGCAACGTGGGCAGTGTGAACAGCCTCATTGACTTTGTAGTGCTGTGCGGTGGGCTGCGTTACAGGCTGCACTAACGTGCGCCTGTAACGTCCTGGTGTGTAAGTAGCCTTAAGGAATGAAAAGCTGATGGGAGTGAACATCACAGCAAGCCTACCTTTTCCTGTTGTAAAATTAGAATTTTTTCTTTAATATTATAAGGTAAGATCTACCTGTTTACTTTTTATATACTTTGAGATATGTACACTACTTTTTTTTGGGTGCCTCCAGCAATACTTCTACTGCCAAGATCCCATAGAGACCGCACCACAACACCCATGTAAAGGTATCAAAAAGGAACTTTACTGGTACAAAAATAAATTAGGTAACAATTCAAAAAACATTAAAAGCAATCACTGCTTTTAATGTTTTTTTGAATTGTTACCTAATTTATTTAGGGGGGGAGGGGTATACATATTACAAGGGAAACATATAAAAATCCAATCAATAATCAACAGCTTGATCACTCAAAATTATACACTATACATTAAATGAACCAATAATGGTAAGGATAAAGTGCAAGTGCTATAGACTGGTAAACAAGGATCATGTGACAAGTGAAAGTAATCCACATAGTCTAACAAAATAAAAAGTAACAAAAAAACAGTGCAGTGAAACCAACCAATTTAACCCAGTGCCCGTTTCACTGCACTGTTTTTCTGTTACTTTTTATTTTTTCTTGGCATATGTGGATTACTTTGATTGGATTATTATATGCTACCTATGTAACATGTAAACCCCTCCTTTGTCACTGTTTTTAACGTGACACTGAACTATAAAACAAGCAGAGCTCATGACCCTTTCAACATCTCTGCAGTAAAAATCTTATCTTAATCTGTCTCTGACTGTTTCTTTGATGTATAAGTGCTCCAGAAAACAGCACTGTCTTTGACCGAATTTGGTCAGAGAGCTCAGAGAAGCTTTTTTGCATAGATAACAACTGAAGTTTCTTAACACTTCCTGTACTGGAAACAATATTAGAATCATGTATTTGCTACTTATGCTCTATTTCTTAGCTGTACTACACATAGAGTTCATTATATCATAAATTTATTTTTGCTTCAGTGTCACTTTAATGGTTTTTAAATTGTTACCTTATTCATTTTTGTACCAATAAAGCTCCTCTTTGATACCTTTACATGGGTGTTGTGGGGTCGTCTCTGTAGGATCTTCTTTGCTCTTGTTGGTTGTGTCTATTCTTTGAATGCTTTTTGCACACCCCCTATGCAATGGTCATGACTCTTTGAGCATCATTGTTGATATGTCAGTTGTTTGATGGTGCTTGCCCAATTGTTTCTAGTAACACTTATAGCAAGATGGAATCTGCTGCATTTGCTAATTCATTTCTGCTGAGTTTGTTTCTTAGCGTCCGGACGCCACTGAAGACAAAGGCGTTTCTGGCAGGTTTAGGTGTGGATTTTGTCTATATGTAGCACAGTGCCATGGATGTTTTCATTTTTTTTAATTGCTAAGATTAGGAAAACTTTTTGAAATTTAACGCAAGCTGGAGCTTTCCAGGTCTCCCTCGAGTGGCAAATAGCACTTATCAAAACTCTTTCATTGATTACGCCACATTTAAAGGTAGGTTTACCACAACTTGTGTGCCCTTCTGAACTTACTTTAATCTCAGACACTTTGAAAAAAATCCTGAAAACTCAATCCCCCCTCCAACCAACCGGGTAATAAATGGCATGTGCTCTCTCCTTGCTCGGGGATCAGTCAACTGGTCTTCTAAGCTATCAAAGTTGTATAGGGAGCTGGGGATGGGGAAAGAGTTGCCCACTTTGCAATGGCAAAATATCTTTTTTCATACCCATAAAACCTCTCCAAATGCAGGTACTCGGGAGCAGTGCTTCAAATTTCAAACTTCCTGGTGTGCTACCCCTACTAAGGTGAACAGAATATTCCTCTCAGTCTCAGCCAGATGCTTGGGATGCAGTTCTGGTCCCGACTCCTTTGCATATTTCATGGTCCTGTCCTGGTATTAGAACTTGGTCAAAAGTGCATTATTTAATGAGGAAAATCTCAGGCATCGTGCCAACGATTGAACCTGGAACTGGTCTCCTTCATGCCGTCCCTTTTTCAATGGCCTCTTACAAGAAAATATGAATCCCTCATTTACTTAATGCAGCGAGAGTCCTCATTCCTTCTAATTAGAGATCTCAAAACACAAGCACCCCCTTGTTTAAAATTTGGCTGAATAGAGCCTATGGGATCAGAGAAATCGAGGAAATAATACTTTTGACCAAAAGAGAGTGGACCTTTTCCTTCAGGTCTGGACGGACTGGTATGAGTTCAAAAAGACTGATCTGTACATACATTATCAGGACTAGTAGCCCAATCATTGTTCAAGCATAACTGTAGCCGACATCTATCATATTTTGTCTCTTTTCCTTTCCTCCTCTTCTTTATCTCTCTCTCTCTCTCTCTCTCTCTCTCTCTCTGGGCTGGAGCACACCAGAGCGGTTCTGAAGCGTTTTAAAATGCTTGCAGGGGGAAAACCGCTTGGCTAATGAAAGTGAATGGGATGGTGCACACCAGAGCGGTTTGTTTTTTTCCCCCAAATGCAAAACTCCTGTCCTGCAGCATTTTTTAGATTTCTGAGGCGTTTCTGCCTCAATGTTAAAGTGGAAAACCGCTCTGAAAAACGCTAGATCAGATCGGTTTTCCTGGTGTTTTTGTTACAGAAGCTGTTCAGTAACAGCTTTACTGTAACAATATTTGTAATCTGCTACACAAAAAATGCTCCAAAAAACGCTAGGCATGTTTAGAAAACGTCTCTGAACATGCCTAGAATCGCTCTGAGATCTGCTTCAAAAACCTCTAGCGTTTTGCAGATCTGATAGAGGTTTTTGCTGTGCACTGGCCCATGTGCAATTCCCTTTTTCACCTCAGTTTTCTCCTAGGTGATATGTTCACATTTGTCAATAAAATGTCTTTTAAACCATCAGCAGGCAAAAAAATAATCCAAATAATTTTTATAGTAGCTTTTCACCTACTTTTTGGTACTGTTTCAATTGCAAAGTGAGGAAAAATGAATTTAAATAGAGGTTGAAAAATTATCTCCTAGGAAAAAACACAGGTGAAAAAGTGAATTGCATATGGGCCTCTCTCTCTGTTTCTCTCTCTCGGTCTCTCTCTCTGTCTGTCTCTGTGTCTCTCTCTCTGTCTTTGTCTCTCTGTCTCTCTCTCTGTCTCTCTCTGTGTCTCTCTCTGTCTCTGTGTCTCTCTCTGTCTCTCCAAATCCAAATCCAAAAAAGCTTTATTGGCAGGACCAAATACATTTAGCATTGCCAAAGCAAAACAATAACGTGGAGGGGGGGGGGGG
Organism: Hyperolius riggenbachi; assembly: GCF_040937935.1. NCBI lineage: Eukaryota > Metazoa > Chordata > Amphibia > Anura > Hyperoliidae > Hyperolius > Hyperolius riggenbachi. Next base: position 249,149,519 of record NC_090655.1, on the reverse strand, counting down.
GGATTTTGTGAATAAGGGAAGGATATAGGTATACAGTCCATAGGAGTGTGGAGGATGTAATGTATGGTATGGGGGGGATGAGATATATAGTCCATAGGGGAGGGGGGTATAGGTATACAGTCCATAGGGGAGGGGAGGGGAGTATGGGGGTATACAGTCCATGTGATATCATGTTCCTCTCAGTTGGTGGCAGGCCGTGACATATCGGGCAGCTATTTGCACGGTTGTTTCCTCCTCCCCCAGTAGGATATAGAGTTTCCTCTCCTCATCTGTGGAGGTGAAATCTGGGATGTCTCTGTGTCTCTCTCTTTCTCTCTGTGTATCTCTGTCTCTCTCTATCTCTGTCTCTCTCTGTCTCTGTGTCTCTCTCTGTGTGCCTCTCTCTCTCACTCTGTCTCTGTGTCTCTCTCTCTCTGTGTCTGTCTCTGTGTCTCTCTCTGTCTCTCTCTCTCTCTCTCTTTGTGTGTGTGTCTCTGTCTCTGTGTCTCTCTCTCTCTTTCTCTCTCTCTGTCTCTCTCTTTCTCTGTCTCTCTCTTTCTCTCTGTGTATCTCTGTCTCTCTCTATCTCTGTCTCTCTCTGTCTCTGTGTCTCTCTCTGTGTGCCTCTCTCTCTCACTCTGTCTCTGTGTCTCTATCTTTCTCTCTCTCTCTCTCTGTGTCTGTCTCTGTCTCTCTCTCTCTCTCTCTCTCTTTGTGTGTGTGTCTCTGTCTCTCTGTCTCTCTCTCTCTCTCTCTCTGTCTCTCTCTCTGTCTGTCTCTCTCTGTCTCTTGCTTTCTTCCCTTCTCTTCAAATCTCCCATAATTTTCTTGACTTTTCATCCTAGGGTACAGTCTATTCATTTAGACACAGCTACTTCAATGGGGCACAGTTTGCCTGTAGGGTGCTCAGTTTTTAATCCCATTGAAATAGATTTTATATAGTGTAACTAGATCTACTCTAAATGTTAACCTTGATTGTAACCTGTGTCCCTTTAGGCATCCTGTGCCCTGCACCCACCACCACCCACGCCTCTTCTCACTTGGTATGTGCACCATCAATTGCAGCTTTTATCAAAGTTGTACTTTTTGCACCGTTTTGATATCTCAGCAATAAATGGAACATTTGCAGCGGTGCCAGCTTTCCTTCCATCTTTATTTGCTTGTATCCATATCCTACAGCTTGAGCACGCTGAAGAGGTTCATGAGAAGAGGTGTGCTTGCAATCCATCTGTATCCACTGCATGTTCCAAATACAGAGCTATGTATGCTATGCCGCTGCAGTGCCAACCTCTAGCTTCTCCCTACTTATTTTCCTTTAAAGTGGACCTGAACTCTTGCACAGGACAGAAGGAAAACACAGAGAAATGCACCCTGTATGTATTTAGAGCATTTAGCCTGTCTAATTCCCCTTCACCTTTGACTAATCACAACAGTAATTTCATCTCTCAGCTGTGTCAGCTGACTGCCTCGGCAGAGCAGTGAATTTGTAAACACAAGATGTTAACCCTATGTCTGCTTCCATGAAAGCAGGAAGTAGACACACTGAAGATATATTGCAGGATTTGCATCAGCTGTAACAAATAAATGTTTTTTTTTTCTTTAAAGCTTATTATGCTGTTGCTTATCTTTTTGAGCAGGGAGGAAGTTCTGAGTTCAGGTCCGTTTTAAGATGACCTAGTCTATGTTTTTGTAGGCTTGTGTTAGCTGTTTACAATTGATTGCAATGAAAAGTTGTATTTGCTGTTTCTTTAATAAAATCCTCTTGAAGCTGAAATGAAATGCAAGCATTGAACTATATGTACTGTGGGTCTGATCTACTGTATTTATGTTTGTTTAGTGATAACTTGCAATTTGCTCAGCATTGCAACACTTGTCAAACGTTTGGAGCTACTCTCACGTTTGAGACATAAGTGTACTTTCCTGAAGCCGGACATCCAAAAAGCGACTATAGACAGAGGAAGGAGGGAAGGCCAGTGTAGCATCAGGGGAGGCAAGATGTTACCAGAATAACTCTCAGCCGCCCTCACATACGGAACTACAAGTGTTAGTAATACAGGATTGTCAGCCATAAAATTAAATTCCATTTACCAACTGCTCTGTGTTCATTATGTAGTCTACATGCAGTCTGCATGGCATGCATTCCAATATAATCATAAATGTTTATGCTGTGATGAATCTCAGTCAGCCTGGCTCTATTCTGGTACGTTGCCGGGGAGAGGAAAGCTTGTCATCTCCCCTCCCATATTTATGCTCCTCACTGATTGGCTGAGGGCAGTTCACCATGAAACGAGGCTGAGAAGGGAAATACACCTCACCCCTCTGCAGAAGCTGCTGAAATACAATCTATGCTGTGCCCACATGTGTTTACAAAGCAAGCTACAGGGGTTGGACAAAATAATGGCAACACCTTGAAAATCAACAAAATATATTTTAATATGGTGTAGGTCCACCTTTTGCTGCAATTACAGCCTCAATTCTCCGAGGTATTGATTCATACAAATTGTGAATTGTTTCCAAAGGAATTTTAGCCCATTCTTCAGTTAAAACACCCTCCAGTTCTTTTAGAGACGATGGCGGCAGAAATCGACTTCTTACTTGAATCTTTAATAATGACCATAAATGCTCAATAATATTGAGGTCTGGGTATTGTTGTGGCTAGGTGAGATGCTCAACTTCATTAGAATGTTCCTCGTGCCATTATTTAACAATTCTAGCTGTATGGATTGAGGCATTATCATCTTGAAAGATGGCATTCCCCTCCGGAAACAGTTCTTGAACCATAGGATGAACTTGGTTGCCCAAAATTCTTAAATAGTCTCGGCTGTTAATTCTTCCATGAAGGGAAATCATTGGCCTAGCGGATTTCCAAGAAATAGCACCCCAGATCATCACAGAACCCCCGCCATGTTTTACATTTCGGAGAAGGCAGTCTGGATGAAATGCTTCTTTCGGCGGTCTCCAAATGTACACTCAGCTGGAGGTCGGAAATAACGTAAACAATGATTCGTCAGAGAAAATCACATTTCCACTGCTCGAGGGACCAATTTTGGTGGTTTCTACACCATTCTAAACACTTTGAAACATTTGTCTTTGAGAGCAGAGGTTTTCTAATTGCAGTTCTTCCGTGGAATCCAGATTTGTGCAGCTCCCGATGAACAGTTTTTGTGGAAACTGGGTTCTGTAGGTGTTCATTCAGCTCTGCAGTGATTTTAGGAAACGTGGTCTTGCAAGCTTTTCTAACAATTCCATTTAGAGTCCGACGGTCTCTCTCAGACAACTTCGACTTTCGGCCACAACTGTGCTTTGCTGAGGATGTTTTTCCTTCTCTTTCAAAGGCAGTCATTACTTTTAAACAGTACCTCTTGAAATGCCAAGCATTCGGGCAGTTTCTGTTACAGTAGCGCCTGCCATACAAGCACCAACTATTTGGCCTCTTTGAAAGTCTGAGAGATCTGCCATTTTTATAAATTATAACCAACTTAGGTTTAAATATCTGTAAAAAAAAACAATTCTTTTAATTAAACACATCAAATAACAAAAATAATGAACAAAAACAAATTAACATATGTCAAGTTTTGATTGCTTAAAACATGTTCAAAGATTATGATGCCAAAATGTTTCCATTATTTTGTCCAACCCCTGTATATATATGACAGTGCAGTTATAAAGTGCAGAGCTCAGTGGGGAGGTGGTCTGGCAATGCATACACCATTTTAGGCAAAAGAAAAAAAGACTGAGAGAGGAAATTACACCAGGATTGGCTTCAGTCAGAAGCAGTAAACATATAAAAGTTACTGAAATCAAACCGTTGACAGTACAATACATATGTCATGTAAGTAGAACAAGTATTTATCTACTTATATATTTTTCTCCCGGGATAGTATGGCTGTCCCTGCTGCTTTAATACGTATTTTTTATTTTTATTGTGTATTTATGTGGTGCTGAAATTTTGCAGGACTTTACAGAATATGTAAATATTCACGCCACCAACTGTCTCTTAGGAGAATTCACAATCTAATGTTCCCACCACAGCACATGGTCTAATGCCCCCACGGCCCCGTTCACACTGCACGCGTTTCCAGACGCGTTTTGGAAACGCGTGCAGGTGGCCGACACGCACGACATCAGACATTGCATAGAGTGCAATGTCTGATGTTCACACTGCATGCGTTCCGGACATGTGCGGTCCGCGAACGCATGCTGCACGCATTTTTTGCAAAAACGCGTGGCTGTCCCATTCACTTTTCAGTGATGGGATCAGCCACGCAACGCATACAAACGCGGATGGCGTGCGTTTGTATGCGTTGCGTTTCGTGTGCGTGCCCGTCCGCGTTTGTAATGTGAACGAGGGTGAACCAATTAATATACAATCATGAAAAAAATCTGTGCCTGTGAGAAACCCACAGAGAATGAATAAACATACATTCTCCTTATACTTCGCATACCGATTAGGATTGAATCAGGGACTCTGGCGCTGTAAGGGGAAATGATAGCTGATTGGGGTTTGTTTAAGAGCAGAGAGAATTGGCGGCAAACAAAATACTCCGCTCTGCAGAAACTTGCTGAAAAGCTTTACTTCTGTATCACATTGTAATTAAAGGGGGTAGAGTATTGTTTTCACACATAACACAAAACATGCACATTAACAAAATGCACAATGACATCTTGTGTCCATTTAGCTTACACATACTTTAAAGGGGAACTGAAGATTTAAAAAAAAAAAAAAAAGTTTCACTTACATGGGGCTTCTGCCAGCCCCCTGCAGCCGCTCTGTGCCCATGCTATTTCCAAAAGATCCTCTGTTGCCCCGCCACGGCTCACTTTTCTTCACGCCTATTTGTAAGTCAATGTCCACTGTGCCTGCGCGGCCCTGGCTGTATGCATCCTCGTTTGTGCGCCCGTGGCCAGGAGCGTCCAGTGCAGGCACAGTATGAGAAAATCTTTACTGCGCCTGCGCAATACACTCCCAGCAACGGAAGTGTGAACGAGGACGAGCAGCCAGAGCCGCACAGGCGCAGCGACAGCCAGAAGTGTAAGTAAGCCGCGGTGAGGGAACAGAGGCTCGTTTGGTAACTTTGCGGGCACAGGGCGGCTGCAGGAGGCTGGCAGAAGCTCCAGGTAAGTGAAAATCTTCAGGTTTTTTTTAATCTTTAGTTCCGGTTTAAGCATGAAAGCTTTTGCACATATATACATTCCACAACAGTCAACAGCCACATACTTTTTTCCAATGGTATCTGGGAAACAAGCTGCTATCTGGATATCTCTTGCAAGAAATGGTTGCCGCTCATCTGACCTTATTCCCATGGAATTACTGTAGGAAGAGTGGGACCGCAAGGTCTGAGAGAGAGATTTCTTCAATGAGGTCACAAATTAACTGCTAATTAAGTTTTTATGCAACTATCAGTAAGCACAAATATTGTTCCTTGTCAGAATCCATCTGCGTTGCCTTTAATAACTTATTTTATTGTAAGTAAATAATTGGGATATAGCCAACACTTATAGAGTGAGTCAGTAAAGTGAAATGTGTGGATTTGCGCCAAACTTCCAACTGGCAGTGTGTATCCACAGGGTGGCACCTCTGATCTGACTCTACAGTTTTCATCAATCTTACAAGAGGAGACGTTTGTAGAATGGCCTAACTAAATGACTACTGCACTAATATCCTCAGCTTCATGGAGGCGTCATACTGCGACGAGATAACGAGCATGCGTAACAACTGCAAATGGTGCAAGGGCAACAAGCTTGCCCTAAACAATGAGAAAACTGTAGAGCTAACCGAGGACTTCAGAAGAACCCACCACCACACACACTTAACCTGGTTTCCATTGAAGGCATGGAAGTCTCCAGGGTAACTAATGTCTGCTTTCTGGGGACTTCCATTACCGATGATCTGAGCTTGGGTGAGATCACCATCAAAACTCAGAGGAAGGCTCAACAAAGGTTGTTCTTTCTGTGACATCTGAAAATTTTTGGAATGCCGCAGGAGCTGCTGACTAGCGTCCACTCCGCCACCGGTGAATCAATTCTGTGCTCTTCCATCACAGTATAGCTCACTGGCGCATCAGGGAATGACAAGTACAAACTTCAGAGGGTCATATTTGCTGTGGTGAGGATCATTGGGACTACGCCGCCACCACTGGTCTGGACCTCCTCTACTCTGCTAGACTGAGGACCAGGGCAAACAGAATGACAAACAACCCCTCACACTCCGGCAGGTGCTACTTCAGATTCCATCCTTCAGGCTGCTGCTACAGATCCATCCCCACCAAGAGCTCTAGGCACAGGAGCACTTTCCCCAAGCTTTGCTGCTCCTGAACCTGGGCCCCCCAACCAACCAAACCCCCTAGCCTCCCACACATCCTCTGTCTCAGAAATTATACCTCATTGTAATTGTGATCTATGTCTGTAAATATCTGCCCGATACAAACAACTGTAATATTCTACATCTGTGAAATTGTCACTACTGCCAATACCTATGTGTACCGAAAGCAATTCCAGGTATGACTGACTGGTCATTGTTGGTGAAATAAAGCTTACTCTGAATAAAAGGGATGGGGGTGGCACACAAAAACCCAAATCCAATCATAAATGTCTTTTTATTCCTGAATAGCCAATCAGTGGATAAACCTGTTTATTTCCTGTGTTGAAGTTTCCGGACCTGGGGTTTCGGCAAAGCCTTTTGCCAAAACCCAGGGTCAGGATATTTTTGAACAGAATGGAAACGGTTACAAAAGGATCCATTGGAACAGAAATTGGATCCAATTACCAGAAAGTGCCAATGTGAACCGGCCCTTGTGGTACTGGTGTATTTTAAAAGAAACCTGTAATGTTTTTTTTAAAAAAAAAAGAGTTTCACTTACTTGGGGCTTCTGTCAGCCCCCTGCAGCCTCCTTGTCCCCGCGCCGTCTCTGAGCAATTCTCTGTTCCCCCGCTGCGGCTAAGTTTCATTCTCGCAGGTCGATGGCCACTGCGCCTATGTGGCTCTGGCTGTGCGCATCCTCGTTTGCGTTCCCCTCGCCAGGAGCGTCCTGCGCAGGTGCAGTACAAGGTTTTCTAGTACTACACCTGCACAGGACAATTGTTGCCAGTCTCAAAAATAAATTTTTACTGACAAAGCACAAAAAATTTACTGACAGAACACTTTTTTTTACTGACATAATATTACTGAAATTAAATGAAAGATAACACCAGGGCTAGATTTGTACTCTTTAGCGCCCAAGGCCACTGTCACCAGCCGCCCCCTTCAGTATAGGTAGCGAAATGACCCCTCCCCCAGTATAGGTAGCCAGATGACCCCTTCCCCTTCCTTCTAGTACAGGTAACCTGATGACCCCCCCCCCCCCAGTATAGGTAGCCTGATGACCCCTCCCCTCTGTCCCTCCAGTATAGGTAGCCTGAGGACTCCCTTAATCCCTCCCCCCCCCCCCCCTTTCAGTATAGGTAGCCAGCTTGCCTTTACACCGCAGCAGCCATCAGTGTCACTCATTTCCCCACTCGTCTCCAGTGCAGAAGCTTCCTCTTCCTTTATGGCACGCCGCCCACAATGCAAACGTGCACAGAGAGCAAGGTGGCCACTGCACAGGCAGCTAGCAGCAGAGTACCGCACTCAGGCGCTCACCTAATCTCCCTGCATTGCAGCATTTGCAAGCTTGCAAATGCTGCACTAGTTTAGCCTGCTGATTTAGTGCCCTTGCTCCTATGGTGCCCTAGGCCATGGCCTAGGTGGCCTTGGACTAAATCCGGCCCTGGATATCACGCAAGCGCCCCACGTGCAATACACTGGCAACCACGTTTGGCGCGAATGAGGAAGAGGAGTGCACTAGTGCAGTGGCGGACTGCATTAATGCACGGCATCTGGGGGGGGGGACACTTTGATACATTTACATTTGGGGTATCCGACCGGGGTTTCCTTCACGTTTGTTCTCAATTATCGCAGCCCTTGCCGCTGCACACCCGATTGAGCCAACCTGAGATTTTCCAGCATGTCCGATTGTTACATGCGATCAATACATGCAACCAATTTTAGCCAGAATATTGATTTGATTGTCAATAAAGCATGCTCTTGGTGGCACCGAATTTTATAATACATATCAATAATAATTGTCTTATCTGATCGTCGATCGGTCGTCAAGTCTACAGATGTATGGCTAGAGCTAGAGCAGTGTACATTCCACAGTGATACGTGAACTGATAAGCAGTAAGTGCTGTGATCTTCTGGGAAAGAGAGGGTTTTTTACTGACGCCACAAAGTTTTTCATGGACTTTACTGACAACCCAGATTTGTTCACTTTTTTACTGACTGTCAGTAAATTTACTGACTGTTGGCAACACTGCACAGGACTCTCCCGGCAACGGGAGCGCAAACAAGCGCAAACGCAAGGCCAGGGCTGCAGGGGGCTGGCAGAAGCCCAGGTAAGTGAAACTTTTTTTTTTTTAGACGTTTCCTCTAAAAGTGACCCATAGGTGCAGTTCTACTATTCTCCACAAGATGGCGAGCTGCACATATACTAGTGGAACGCATAAGCAGGAAGTGCTGCCAAGTAGAAACAGTAAGTTCTGGGTAAGAGGTGAGAGGGGAAAAGCAGAGAAGAGCCATTGCTGCAAATGGCAGCTAGAGGTAATAAGAGAATGCGGTAGTTACTGCCTACCAAAAGTGTCCCAAAGAGAGACAACCAGTACCACCTAACCATCCTGATTAGGCTGGGAGTGCCCCCGGTTGGGAGTAGTGGTCCCGTGGCAATGCCCCCCGTGTCCCAACACTCCCCATCCTGTGCTCCCTCAGCCCAGTATATGCATTGCACAGCAGTAGCCATGCTTCTTTCACCTTCTCTGGCACTACCACAATGATGTTTGTCCATCCTCTCACTGCTCATTCTTCTGTCAGGTTCTCCTCCTGCTTGTGCAATTATGCACAATGTGAGGAGCTCTAGATGCCAGGCAGTAGGAGTAGCACTTGAGGTGAGCAGTGAGAGGAGGATGCACATTGTTGGAGCCCAGAGGAGGTCAGAGAACCACAGCTACCGCTGTGCCGATACTCTGCATATGCCAGGGAAGCAGCCTTACTCGTGTACATTTTTTATCTTTTTGTGTGTTTTTTGGGTACTGGGTGGGTGCTGTCTGAAGGTTGGCTGAGGGCTGGGCGGGTGCTGTCTGGGAACTGGCTGGTGGCCATTACAGACCTCAGATCAGAAGAATCGGTCCGTGCCACTGCTATCTCCTTGTGCCGCCCCTGCTGCCTCTCGTCTGTATTTCAGATCAGCTGCAACAGGGGAGATGGACAGGGCGCCTACACTACCTGCCCGGTGCACTTCAAATGCAAACGTGATCAATGATGTAACGTCCGCATTTGTAGTGCACCGGGCGAATAGTGTGTGCGCCTTCTCTGTCTCTCCTGTCACCGCTGATCTGAGCTCTGACAGTGACGGAGAGGCAGTGGAGGGTGGATGACACTGGGAGGCAGCAGACAGCGGCAGCAATGCAGTGTAGCATGGGGGCAGGCATGACGCCCAAGGTGCGGTGGCGCTCATGGCACAAGCCATGTCTGCACCCCTCTAGTTACACCCCTGCAATCTTAGGCTGGTGGTGTAAGTGTATCTAAGTAATAAATAAGTGTGTCTAGCTAATAAATAATAATAATAGGTGACCTGAGGGAATCAATTACTATAAACTATATTATAATCATCACCTATTTATTTCATGCAGGACTTTTTTTTAAAGTTTTGTCTTTTGTTTTAAACTATAATATTACTGATTGTTTGAATTTTTTACAAATAAAATGCCAGAAGACATAGCTATAGCATATACAGTATATCCAAGCTTTCAGAGGTACAAAAAATAAAGGAGTCGGAGTTACAGCTTTTATATACAGATTCCTAAGCCTTGACACCCATTGACAACACTGGATCTTACACTCTAATATCCTGCTTTAATATATTCCAGAATCCAATAACACTGATCATTTTCATCTCGTTATCCCTTTACAGAGACGCACTTCTTGTATAGATCACA